>NC_079420.1:10496827-10554327 GCF_026213295.1 Gadus chalcogrammus
AAGACGAACCATAATACATCACTGTTGTACAGTAACTGTTGGTACATACTAGCCAAATGCCAAGCAATAACAATCACTAGGTTAACCATTCCCGTATACAACAGAGATGGCTAGGATAGATGCTTCACCATGCTAAGGACTGTTTTAAGTTTCAGGACGTACGACATTCGAGTTGAACCACCGTTAAATAGGGTGGGAATCTCTTGGCAACTCGCGATTCGATTACGATTATGAGGTCAACGATTGGATTCCATAACGATTATCGATGCCTCTCGATGGAAAAAAATTTAGATTTCAATGCGTGATTTTTATATATATATAATATATATATATATATGAAAATCACGCATTGAAATGTACAATTTTTTTATCATTAAAGACATCAACAGATGAATTAATTTATCTAATATTTTATTAGAGAAAAGCGTTTTGTCACAAATATGACTTCCTATGAACAATGCAATAATCCATGCAAGTAAAAAAAAATAGGTTTCAGTTTTCTTTCTTTCTAATCTTGACAAATCAGATTGGCCAATACACACTGAAGATAAGTTAAATCATTTTAAAATTACTAAAATTATCCCTCTCTGGCGAACAGAAAGTTGCAGCAGGCGAATAAATTATTATTATTTTTTTTATTCCGATTATTAATTTATCTCGGACGGAATCTTTCTAGAGAGAATCGTGATGCATCGAAGAATCGATTATTTTCCCAACCCTAGCGTTGAACCCGGTAGAGCACAACGACTTTATAAAGAGCGTAACACGCCTCCCTCCTCTTCCTCCTACAGGCTTCGTCAGCTACGACAACCCTGTGTCCGCGCAGGCCGCCATCCAGGCCATGAACGGCTTCCAGATCGGCATGAAGACTGAAGGTTCAACTGAAGCGCTCCAAGAACGACAGCAAGCCCTACTGATCCCCCCCCTCCCCCTTTACCAACCCCCCCCCCCCCTGCTTCCCCGTTAGCACTGCTAGGGTAAGTGCACCGACCACCCGGGCCCCCAGCGGCAGAGGCAGCGAGGCGGACGGGGGGGGAGGGGGGCGGGCTCGTCTTTCTAAGTCTATTCTACTTTCTTTTTTTTATGGTTGCCAATTCCATGTGCCATTTTTGAAACGGTACCTTGTACAACATTGAGTTCCTCCATGTTTTTCTTTATTTTTTGGATTGTTTCTCAAAGTGTTTTAATTTAAGTGGATATTTATGACGGTCGCTGGTTTTTCAAAAGGCACGCGTTTGTGTCTTTTTTTTTGTAGTTTTAAAAGATTTACAGTTTTGACATTTTATTGCCATCACATTTCATCGCCTGCAGGGGGCGCTAGAGGGAAGGCGTGGCCCAGTGTTTAGCCTCCCTGTGTGTGGAAACCCCGTCATTGCTACCACCTTAGCTCGTTAGCCCAGCTCTGCTCTTGTCTGTCTCGCTAATGTCTCTGTAGCCACGCCCTGTTCAGTTAGGCCGCCTCCTCTTCCTTACAATTTCTTCCAATCATTCCACACACACACACACACAGACACAGACAGACACACAGACACAGACACACACACACACACACACACGGAGGGCGGGTCCAGGCTGATCTCTTGGTGCCAACGATATTATTTGCATGGGGAGGGAGAGGGGGGCTTCTATCATATGCGTTGGTGTTTTCGCTTCTTTTGAATATCCGTGTTGTCTGTTCGTCAAGGGCTGAGGTCACGGTGGGACACCCGACTCCTCCCTGTCGTCTGTTTGTAAGCTGTGAGTCATTGCTCTATGGTTCCTGTGCTGTGGCCCTAACTTCTCTCCCTCTCTGTCTCCTTCCTCTCGCTCTCTCTCTCGCTCTCTCTCTCTCTGTTCCTTCTGTCGTCTCTATCTTTTATGTTTTTCCTCCCTTTTAGAACAACTCTCCATGCCTGTTTGCCCATTAGCCTAGCATGCCTCCATGGTGTTGAACAGCCAAACCCTGGCCTCATCATCCCCATTGTCTGTGGTGTCTCTCTCTTAAAGCCCGCCGACCAGTACCTGGCCACCCTGACCCCCTGACCCTATAGCTCAGTCTGATTTCTGCATGTATTGCATTTCTTTTGTTTTTCTTAAAAATGTGACGGGTGGTAGGGTGATGAAGAAATCAATGTGAAAACGTACCTACTCTCAATTCATTTAAGAGATTTCTTTTTTGTAAATGTTTAAAAGCCTGTGGGATTTCGTTATTTTTTCTTTTTCTTTTTGTTTTAAGAAATTAGCTTGGTTTTGATGTTGCTTTCAGTTTACCTCTCAGTAAAGTTAACTTGAAAGTTGAATACAGGGACTGGCACGAAGCTGTGCTTTGGTGCCATTAGCAATTTTGGCTTCTAAAACGAATGACCACTTTCCAACCCTTTGGAAGGTCAGACAGGGCCCTCAGTGCTCTTTGATGGTTTCTAAATTTTGCGGGCAGTGTAAAGATTTCCACTAAGGCTGTTAAGATAAAATGTAATTTTTATTTTTTTTTGCTTTACATTTATTAAAAGAAAATCCAGTGCATTTGCTTTCTCCTCTTTCAGAGCTATCGATGGCACAATAAAAAGGTCCATTTGCTCTGGTGGGAGAAATGGCGACCTACACATGAGTCAACTTTTTTAGAACTGATTCACAAATAGACAATCTGTGGTTTAAATGCACACTTAGATTACCTATATTTATACCATTGAATCTAGAGAAGTTTAACTAACAGGAACCCAGACCAACGCGGGTTTCTGTCATCCGTGACCGCGTTCTTCAGTTCATGAAGTTTTTAAAGAGGACGAAATTAGTTTGCTCGAATCCAAACAGCCTTCTGAGTGTCGTTTCTTAGTAGAGCAACGCTCGAGTTTGGGTGACAAAAGAATCCTCTGCATTCATTTTCTATTTCGCCCTCTTAGGGGGGGGGAAATAACTTATACTTGGTATGGAAGGGTCCCAACTCAACATGTCGTTTTTTTTCCCCATTCATTAAAAAAAGGTCACATTTTGTGTAAAATTTCTGTGGTACGTCTTGACAAGTTTCGGTGAATATCCTTGTTCATTTCATTTTTAATTGATGTTACCTTTTTTGATTTGGTGTGGATGTTTCACATTTAAGATGATTTAATATGTAATACAGATGCCAGACATATTTTACAAGTGCCCATGTATCATTGTTTATTCTTTCTTCGTAATTTCTCGTGATGGTACCCAAATTTAACTCTCACCGTAACACGACACGTTCACACACACATTGCTGGATAGACGCAGTACGCTTTATAACGCACCACCACCCATGGGAGCCCCTGAACCACGCCTCAGACACGAGGCCCCCCCCGCGGCCCTCTGCACATTTTTATATAAACACGCCCGACGTTGTCCGTTCTAAAGTGGCACGCTCTTTACGTTAATTCAGTTTGGTTTTCCCGGCAGCAGCACCCAGAGTCAAAGAATCGCACCACGGTCACCGGAACACTTTGGTTCACGAATGCATTCCATTTTAACACAAGGTTTACAAAGTAAAAGTCTTTATTAGGGTAGACGTGTCGGGCTGACCCTGGTAATTACAGCTGCACCACAATCGCCCACGAAGGGTTTCCAAATACCGCGAGCACCCCGGCCGCCGCGGCACTAGGAGAAAACAATTGTCGACTCAGGGTTTTTCTGTGTGTACCGATGTCACACCGATGGGATTAAAATACTAAATGCACAATTGTAATCATCTGACACGTTCTTCTGTTCTATCGTTTTTTTCTTTTCTTAGTTATTTAAAAATGATCCAAGATGGTACCAACATTTTTAATGTTTTTTCGTTCGGAGCATCGCCAGAGTTAAGCACAAACATGGGAGAATCTTCCATTTCACTGTCGTATGGGCGGTGTGTCCCAGTTAAAAAAAATACAACGGTACCACGGATTTCACTTTTGAATATGGGTTTGTGCTTTTTGCAGCGTGGTTTTCTATCCAAATGCAATACAATACTCAAAGTGCCATATGTGTCTAAAAACTGCCTACACATTCTATTAGGCCTTGGTTGGAGAGTTCGCAGTTTGACTTCTGAAGTCTGTTTATGCCAGTGTTATGAAGACTTGGTCCCAAGCTTGTGTTTTTGAGTTATTGATAAATGTGTATTGTGATGTACTACCCTTTTTTTTGAATGATTTTTGGTCAAAACGTATGTACATTCACAATAAACTACCCTAAACGTCTAACTGTCAAACCTTGTTGTGGGTGTAAAGAAAAGACAAAAAAACATTGTGCTGTTAACACTTCACCAAGCGGCCACTGAACCAAAGCCGCCCTCGTTGAGACGTAAAGAGGGTTTGGTTGGGTGGTCTGCGCTGGTGAAGTGCTGCCAGTACTGATACATGAACACAGTGTATTTACCACATCGTAAAGGTCAAAGGTCGAGACTCTTCAGGGGCTTCCATTGCAAACTGTCATCTCTGGACCCTTCCACCCACGTTGTGTTCCTGTCTTCATTCAAAGTGCTTTTCTTTCTATAGTAGTACAGTAGGTTTGCATCTATCGATATTGTCTGGTCCAAGGAAGTAAAAAAACAAAACAAAAAAACTAGCTTGCCCTGTTTAATTTCTTTTGTTCCGATATAGTCGTTAGGATTCTCATGGTTCACCAACAAGTTTCATAGGTGTTGTCTTGATAAAAGCCAAAAAGTGGGTGCATCTTGATGTGATCTGTACACATAAACTTTGTTTTATCAACTTTTTTCAAATGGCTCGATTAAAGAAAAAAGAAAAAAACAAACACAAAAAAGAAAAAAAACACGACAAAATGACAAATAGGATTTCCAATTTCTAATACTGGTTGTTCATATGTATTTTGTACCAGTGAAGCTTTTATATTGGAAATTAAAGGAAAAAAAACTATCTTGGAAAAAAAATGTGTCTGGCCTCTGACTGTGGCCCTGAGACCTGGCCTGGGGGTCGCCATGGTGATCAAGATATTAATACACTATTCATTTCTCATGTTGGGGGTGGGGGGTAGGATGCTCTTAATCGTGGTAAGTTTCATGTTAGTATCGTGCTGTCCCACATGATTTAGCATTCAGCAGCAGGATTTAGTAAACTTGTGTTTAGTAAACTAATTGTCTTAGTTTGATTAGCAGGTAAACTATCTGTTTAAGTTTGGGCTTTTGCTTTTGAACCTGTCGTTTCTGTTCCTTCCCATATCGGAGTGTGTAGAAAGACTCAATGTTTTTTTGGTCAGTGTTAGTTCATGTGTGGTGTTTCTTTCTGCCTCTGTCTCAAATTAAACCATTTCCCCTAATATTGGATGTGTCTTTGTGTTTGTGTGGTCCCGTTGTCCAGTGTTGTAAAGACATTTACAATCCTCCCCAGTGTGTCCTGTCTCCCTAACCTGTTTCTATCCATCGTGCTTCTTTGATTTGATTTGTTTGAGTGACGGCAGGCTTGGGTAATAATGGGTAGGCATCATTAAGAGGTCCTCCAGGGACGAGATGAGGGGGGGGGGTGTCTGGTCCATGTTCTCTAAAGGATCTGTTGGGTCCACCAAGATCACCGCAGAGGGTAACAAAATATAATCAAGACCGCACACTAACACTTCACACGGTATTGCATTGCCACAAGTTTAATTAGTTTCCATATTTTATGAGGAACTGGTTTACAGATTGGAATTGAATTGGGTTTAATTATTCAACCACCTTCACAAAGATTTATTTGTCTGAGCCTTATGCCTTCTCCTGTGCATTATGGCCTAAAGAGAAAGATAGGTGAATGCCGATTTAAAAAAAAAAAAAAAAAACGATCAGTATACTAGCCTAAAGTTAAAGCATTAATGGACCAATGTGGACAGCCTCTTCTATTCAGTCCTGGACATAAGCTGCTATGAACCATCTAGTGATGGACGACTTCCTTTTAATATGTAGACAATCGTAGAAGACTAAACATTACTTTGTATCAGTGTTGTGCACGTACAGATTTGGACGGTACGTCTTCATTCAAATTGTGCCCTCCGGGTCGAGGAAACAAGTCCGAACTTCATCGGCAAAGGATTTAAAAACACATCGTAGGTATGGAAGCATCCAGTCATACAACCAGTCTAGGGAAAATAACTTAACTTAATGACGATCATCACAAAAAGGGCAAGGCCAGGGGAGCCAACGGCTGCGGAGTTCCTCCTGCCAAGTCGAACTGACCGCATTTTGTAAAGGTTTTTGGCTTTCTGCATAAAGGGGGGGGGGTCAGGGGTCACAGCCTTGGCTGAGCGCACTTGTTGCGTCACGGCTCAAATTTGGTCTACAATATGAACTCGCGTCGATCCAGACTTTATTCTGCGACCATCGTCTCCAGGTCGTGTGGGTCCAGATCAGAAGGATCAATAATCAATCATTAGTTGAGGACAGAAAGTAAGACTTGAAGATTCCCAACGTGACGAGAGCTTCCTCCTCTCAGCCAATGAGCTTGGGTTTCTCCGGCGCCTCCCATATAGTGTGTGTGTGTGTGTGTGTTTTTATAATGTTCCTGCAAGACCGAAGGCTGCAGCTTCAGGGCCGCCGCCCTAGGACCGCATTTCTAGGACCCTCACGACAGAGAGTTAATGTTTCCTAAGGAAAATATTAACCTTTACCTTTTTTTTAAGGTCAAGGTCTACATCAATAAATGTATAATCTCCTACGGTTAATTTTAATTCATAGGTTATATATGGTCACGTTCAGATATTAGAGATGGTTAAGTTTAGGTATTGGGTTACAGATGGTTAAGTTTAGGCTGAGGTATGTTTGGAGGTATGGTTAACTTTAATACATATGTCAGCTACATGTTGAGTTTAATCCATGGACCTATTAAAAACGGTTTGATCACGTTTTCAAGAATTATTGCGTTATTATCTGATGATTCGCCTGCCTTGGCAAAACAAACTCGTGTCACGAGGGTCCTAGAACTGCGGTCCCGTAGCTGCAGGCTCCGGTTTCACAGGACCGCACGCCACACCTCTCCAGTATGGCCGCCGTCCTGTAGTGTGCGCCGGGGATCACAGACACCGGGAACCGTAGCTCCGATTGTGAACCATGTCTGCGCTACTTTTACTGAAGAACCTGCCATGCATGAGGAGGTCCTACCTGAGCGTCGGCCGGCAGTCGGTCGGACTTTATTACCACACTGATAAGGGGGTCTACGGCTACCGGCCCAGACGACTGGCCCAGGACGCGGAGCTTGAGAGGGGTCCGGGGTCTGCTCTGAACCAAGGTCAGTGAGGCATCGCTTTATGATAGGGGCCCCTCAACTCGGGATAAAGTTCATTAAAGACATGACATCCCAGCTAACACACGACCATACGGCAACGTTGCCTATACGTTGCCATTTGGTCATGGCAACATTACCTCCTGGCAACGTTGTGGCAACATCGCCATGACGTTGCCTACAGGAAGTTGCCATAAAGTAAACAAATAACATTGCCGCGACGTAGTGGCTTGGTAATTTTGCTAACGTTGCCACTTGGTAGCGTGAGTGACGTTGCCACAACGTAGTGGTGTGGTCATTTGCTAACGTTGCCACTTGGTACTGTTAATAACGTTGCCGCGACGTAGTGGTGTGGTCATTTGCTAACGTTGCCACTTGGTAGCGTGAGTGACGTTGCCGCGACGTAGTGGTGTGGTCATTTGCTAACGTTGCCCATTTGTAGCGTGAGTGACGTTGCCACAACGTAGTGGTGTGGTAATTTGTTAACGTTGCCGCTTGGTACTGTTAATAACGTTGTTGCGACGTAGTGGTGTGGTCATTTGCTAACGTTGCCACTTGGTAATGCAAGTAATGTCACGGCTACGTAGTGGTGTGGTCATTTACTTACCGTGATATCAAACTTCAGAATTACACTGGCTGTTTGTGTCCAACACAAATATTAGGTTAAATCAGAAAATGTCACCACTTTTATTGTTTATTTACTACTTAGTGATGACTCAATTCCCACAACAAATATTTGTGCTCAACTATGTTGACCATCCAGAACTACATAACAATTCTCATTTCCACAAACTCTGACCCTGTTGAAAAATAGAAATGAAATATTCAGATACTGAATTGATGAATCATTTATTTCAAATGCATATACAGGGACCAAATCACGACAATTCTTTCTATTAACAAAATTTGAAGTAAAATTCATGCGTTTCACGGATTCAAGTGAACAAACCACATTGAAGGTTTACATTGGTCAACCAGGACTGAGCATAAAGGCCGTGGAGAGGCTGAGGTGGAGAGTATAGCTAAAGCAGTGACTGCTAATCAGAATCCAATCCAAACTAATATTAATGCTGTCTAGTGCAATTTTAAGTTACAAGAAAATAACAGCAGTGCCTGACCCACAGGATAAGACTGAACTGACAATCAACCTGAGTTTAATCTTAGTATTCGGTAACCAAGGCTGAAATAAGGTCATCAATGCAATTTGAAATTGTGCGAGTGAGAGTGGGGTTGGGCAATGATATAATCACGGGTGTTTTGTTGAGGCTGCAAACTCGAGGTTCTGATGTCGAGTGGCCCAGATAGCCACCCCACGATCACGAGTGCTGTGTTGCTTTGATACATTAATTAAACCTCAGACTAATAAACCTTAAAACACCAAATCTGGTGTTTTTATCCTATTATTATACGAATTGCCCCCCAGTTTTCGATCAAGCTGAAGTTGTCCTTAAGCTGCAGAGAGACTGGCTCAACTGTCGCTGCCGAGTCAGGGTTGTGAAGATGTCCTGTTGATTCCGGATGTCTCTTAAATGGTGGATCCCAGCGTCTTCAGTTCGGTCCCTGGAAAAAGAAAAAAGGTACTAATTTAATACTTTCTGTTTTTTTTTCACACACACACACACACACACACACACACACACACACACACACACACACACACACACACACACACACACACACACACACACACACACACACACACACACACACACACACACACACACACACACGGAGCAGTTGAATAACATATCAATGAAAAAGTGTGTGAGGACAGCTATACAAGAACAATGGTGTCTAGTTTACTGAGTTTGACCAAATCGGTCTTGATTTTATGCCTGTAGCTCACAGCTGCACAAGATGTGAGAAGGGACCAAGTAATGGCCATGCTGCCCTCTGCAATACTTGGCAAAGAGGAGACCAAACATTGTTAATGCAAGCTTTCCTTTTCGATGTCTCTGCTTACCTAAATCTTATTTTGCTTTAAAATATAAAAAAGAAAAAAAGATTTTCGATGGCGCCATTTCCACACTTTCTTTTACAGTTTGTTGTTTTGTTGTAATTCTATTGTTATAATTTATGACACCATGAAATAAGAATCTCAATGTCAACGTTTTATTTTAATATTTGTATTTTTTTTTTTGCATTTACACAGTACATTGCAATATGATGGTCTATTCTGTGTGGTTGAATTGAACTAAAATGAAATTGAATAACAGAATGCCTTAAAGGCTGATATCTAACATGTCTGAAATTAAAACTTTAATTTCATACTGGATCTTGCTATCAGTTCAAGCTTTTTCGTTCCCTGTTTTACAACCAATTAATCCACAGAAGGGCACACGTTGGTAGGGCTGTGCGATGAGGGATATTTTTTTCCACAATATACCATATATATCTCAATACTTTTAAATCTCATCTGAAGGACCCCATCATTTATTATATAGGCCTACTGTATTATAAACCCAAATACTTGGGTTTGTATATTATATCACACAACGTGACGCAAAAGGAACACTGGAACCGAAACAAGGTTGAAACGCTGGCTCAAATCCTCAGGTTCTGTCCCTTCCCGTTTACTCACTGTTGGTTGGTATGCCATAAAAACTAAGTGATGATTTTGTATTGCTGTTAGAACAGCCGTAGATTACACAACAAATTATGAGTTGTGCAAAAAGTACCGCTGGCAAGGGGGCCATACTGCCCCCGCGAATGTGATGGCGTTTATAGAACCAGGCATTAAAGGTCTCGTGCGATAAAGACAGTTAAACCCAGTACTTCCAAAGTTAGAGGTCTCGTGCAATAAAGACGGTTAAATACCCTGTACTTCCAAATTTGTCTTTGTGGGTTTTGAGACAGGAGAGAAAAGAGATAGAATACAGAAGAATACAGAAGAATTTCGAAAAATATTATTACTAGAATTATTAGGTAAGGTAAGTTAATTGGAAGTAGCTATTTATTTCCAATGTTTATATTTTTAATGTTAGTAGTATAGACCATTCTGATAACGATGACATTCGCTAAATCTTAAATTAGCTATAGTACTACCATGACAACGATACCCAGGCGTTAGCTGGGCGGTGCTAATAGCCAATGAACTAGCTAGTTATACACTAATGTTACTCAAATGATATGTGCTTATAGGCAGAGGCAAATTACACTTAATACTCAAGTGTAGTAATTGTTTAAGTCAACACCACGAAGTATGATGAAGACAGCAAGAATAGTGTAAACTTTAGCAGGCTACTTAGCCAACTTAACAGGCCGATGGGGCTATCGGCATTGCTATAAAATGCCATTGTGAGCCAGCTGTAGCCTCTGTAACTTGATGTCACATTTATCCTGTCATTCAGGGTAAATTATGATTTAACGGGCTTTTAAGTTTTAAGATGGCATTAATTTGGCTTGCCTTTTGGATGTGCAATGACCACAGCTTGCTAATATCGACGAAATCGGGCGGGAAACAACAAAGAGGCAGAGGCACTCGCCTATGTCGCGTGCAGTCGTAACGTTGCATTTATTTGTTTTAACTATAATGCTGTTGCACGAGCTTGCAATGGTAGTGCTAGTACCACAAGGCGCGAAAACAGCTTTGTCTAAGCAAAGGATATCTACATACCGTAGCTTTCCGTTCCTCGCCATGTCTTCTTTTACTCCGTCAAGCAGGGTGTTCTGCCAATTTCTTCTATCATATTGTGCTTCCTGGTCTGTTCTGCGCATGCGCATGATTACGCTATTGATTCCGCGTTGTGGTATTGGTGTAAAATACACATACAGTACCCCTGAAATCTCCAATAAAGACGTTATAATAATACAGTATCAAATTATCATCCCCATATTCTTACAGTATACATGGGGTTAGTGGTGTACAATAACGTGATTCTGTAGTGGGAGCATCGTTTGATAGAGGCAGTTGGTCTACAGATGAAATACGCTACCTGACACATAAGAATATGGGGAGCATAATTGTATGCTGTATTAAAATGTCTTTATTGGAGATTTCAGGGGTATAGTATGTATTTTACAATGTTACGCATGTCATGCGCATGCGCCGAAGTAGGTAGCGAAATCTAATAGGTAGCAGTTGGCAGAAGGTGTTGTACCAAACTGCAAGAAGTTCATAAGCATTTGTTTAGCTATGTGTCCCTCTCTCTGCAGACTAAATGCCACCAATGGTAATCTTAATTTACCTTATTGAGGATTTCAAGCGAAAACGACCACGTATCAGTAGGTCTGGGTCCCCACCGTGAAGTGTTGGCGGGAATAGGAGGAAATTAGCCTGGCAATCATAGATTGCGCGTCGGTCTGGGGAGGCTGCCGTCAAAAGAGGCGCGATCAACTGGCGTAGTTCAAATGGGTTAACCCCTAATCCTTACCATAAACTCCCGCAAACATCTAGGACTAATCGAAACACGATTTAAAGGAGAGCCCTTCTAGCCAATCAGAGGCGAGAATCCGGGACTTATCCTACGAAAAAAATATCATACCCAGTCTAGGAGGAAATATGAACGAGTACTCGATTGACGCTTGTGTGACGTCAAGTTCTAAAAAATGAAATAAAAATCGACCAGAGATCACTTGTTGTCAGTCAATTTTAAAGAAATCCACCAATCACTAATAGGCTAATAATAGTAATCCTGAACTAGAGATGCAATTTGCAATTGCAATACAAAGGTCATGCAAATCCAGAATATGGTGCCATTAAACCACCTGTGTTTAAACCCCAATGTTTTGTAGGACCTTTCAGTTTTGATTTAAGATGAATTTACAAATTCCCATCTTCTTCTTTACCTGCACAAAACCTAGGCCTAGTCCTGTACTGTTTCACACTGTATATGTATCATGAACTGTACTGTTTAAAAGTTTAACACAATTACATTAATTTCCTATGCATTTCTTTTTGCATCATAGATCATTCCCTCCAGTCCCCGTTGACCTCATTCTTGTCAGGTATGTGTATAAAGCCTTGTCAGCCTTGAAAAGCCAATTCAGAACAAAGATTCACAATGCAACGTAACAAAACCGTTGTAGATAGAAGTTGCAGCAGTGTGAATTGAACGTTGCAAGTCGTCATAAGACAGTTGGTTTTAGAACACTTTTACTTCAGTGCTGATGACGTCTTGCCACTCACGTCAGTCAAGGCCAGCAGAGGCTTCACGATATTATTAGGAGAGTAGGAGAAAATAATTATCCACTTTGCGTAAGGAACGCTACTGTTTGCAAAACATCAGTCGCGTAACAAGTATTCCAAGTATGCTACAGCTTTATTGGTTAACGTTACCAGCAAGCTAGTTAGTAAAAACAAGTGGGATAGTAAAGGTGTCGTTATGGAAACGGTGGTGATGTTGATAGAAGTTGCATGGGTGTGAACCCTGTTGCATGTATTTTCATCGCTAATCTTTGGTCTGAAGCCCGCATTTGCATCACAAATCTTTGGTCTGAAGCCTGCTATAAGACAGTTTATGGCTAGATTGTATTGAAACCTCAATCACACGTTAAAATGTGAAACATTTTATTTCACAGGATGAGTGAGGAAAAACAGTTACGGGCAAGGCAGTACCTCCGTTCATGGAGATCTGCTAAACAAGTGATGAATAGGATAGCTGAAAGCACTGCCAGTGTTTGTGTCACAGAACACCATGTGGCTGATGCCAGCTTGTCCAGCAGTCCATCCGGTGTTCTTGCGCCTGTTGGTGACATGGACAACTCCTTGGACTTGGATGAGTCATTTGAGGATCGTTCTGCTTTGGAGGATGACCTCGATGACTGGATGGATGTTGATCCCTCTGATGATGAGGAGGAAGAGGTTTTTGGGGATGACCTGGAGGCGTCCGACCAGCGTCCGGCATCGCTCGCATCTGACCTCGCTAGCTGGGCTTGCCAGTTTCAGGTGAAACACAATGCTGTTGATGACCTTTTGAAAGTTTTGAGAGGTCACGGACACACTGACCTGCCTTCCACCACCAGGACACTTCTGAAGACACCAAGGGAGGTCAGGATCACATCAAAGTCTGGTATGGAGTATGTCCATTTTCCTATCAAGGACAAATTGCAACAGACTCTATTGAGATACCCAGCAGACCAGGTCCCCGACTGTGTTGACCTTTCCTTCAACGTAGATGGGCTACCTCTGTTTAAGAGCTCAGGAAGAACAATGTGGCCCATCCTTTGTGCTGTCCATTTAAAACCAGTGTCAGTCTTCCCTATCACCCTTACTTGTGGAGGTTCGAAACCACAGAATCTGGAATTCCTGGAAGACATGGTGATGGATGTCAACAACCTCCTGTCCAGTGGCCTGCAACATAGGAACAAAACAATAAAATTCAACATTCTATGTTTTGTGTGCGATGCTCCTGCAAAGGCCTTTGTGAAGAATGTTAAACTTTGCACAGGCTATTATGGGTGTGACCGGTGTGTGCAGAGGGGTGAGTGGAATGAGAAGGTTACTTACCAAGACACAGAGGTGGTGGCTCGTAGTGACGACTCCTTCCGCCAACAGACACAGGGCGAGCATCATCATGGCAGCACCCCGCTTTTGGATTTACCCATAAACATGATCAGTGCATTTCCCATCGATTACATGCACCAGGCATGCTTGGGTGTCATGAAGAGGCTTCTCTTCATGTGGTGCAGAGGAGTGAAGGGCCTGAAGATGTCGGCAACCCAAATAGAGGAGGTCAGCAGCAGGCTCACCAACCTCCGTCCACACATCCCTTCCAGCTTCGCTCGCAAACCGAGAGATCTTAAAGAGCTTGAGAGATGGAAGGCAACGGAACATAGGCAGTTTATGTTATATACAGGAAAGATTGTGCTGAAGGGGGTCCTTAAAGATGAATTTTTCAGCCACTTCATGACATTCAGTGTGGCAATGAACATACTTGTAAGTCCAGCATTGGTCGAGCAACACTGGAGATATGCTGCTGATCTCCTCCGATTCTTTGTTGAGAGAGGCCGAGAACTTTATGGTAACCAGTTTCTGGTCTACAACGTGCACTCAATGTTGCACATTGTGGAGGATGCCGTGACCTTTGGAGGATTGGACAATTGTAGCGCTTTTAAATTTGAAAATTGTCTCAAGAAAATAAAGAGGATGGTAAGGAGTGGAAGATGCCCCCTGTCACAAGTGGTGAAAAGGCTTGAGGAATGCGCTGGACAGCCAATGGAGCATGGTAGGCAGAGGTCCAATTCTTCTTTTATTTTGAATCGCCGCGAATGCTGCGAGGTCATAGAGGAGAGGGACGGAAGCCAGCTTTGCCGTGTATACCAGCACCCAGAACCACTTTTCAGTGTCCCTTGTGACTCCACATTAATCGGAGTACTGAAGTACAAGAACAATGACACCGTTTTGAGATGGATCCAAAATGACAACCTGAAAAGAAAGGCAATCAAGATTCCTGTGGGGGAAAAAATCCTCTTCATGGCCATTCTTCATGACATTGCAGTATGTTGTATTTTGCTCAGTGTATTATCATTGCAATTTCTTGTACAGACACAATTATTCTTTACTGTATTAAATTAACCTCTCTGTTCTTGATTACAGAATGTATAGCATCGTCGAATTTTTGGGGGAAAGGACTGTTGGCATAGTGGCCAGTAATTGGATTATAAAAGAGGGAGATGTAAGTACATGCGAAAAACCTTTATGTCAATCATTTCAAAAATTCTATGCAAGTTCTGCAAAACTATTTTGTTTTCCATTTCAGAAGACATGCAGCTACTGGCCACTCCACAAGCCCACACAGAGGGCAAAGGACAAAGATTTGCCCGATCCTAAAACCTGGCTAAAAAGGCCAATAAAAATATTTTCCTCAACAGGTGTGTTAATGGGCGACAAATAACAAGTGGTGACATGCAACACATTTAAAAGAGTGTAATTTCTAATTGTTTTGGCCCACCTGACTGTTTAGATGATTGGGATCAGGCCGTCAGGAGGAACAAGAGGGCGGAGACAAAGTCCTGTGTGGAGACAGGAAATGAGGACACAGGGAGGCGCATCATAGTCAAACCCCAAAAATTGATTCACACCGGTATATCTGCACATCCTTGTGTACTGTATTAACTTAGTGTTAAAAGTGCAAGCAGCAATTCTAAACAATGTGTAAACATGTAACACTGTTATTTACTTTCGGCTAATATAATTCTGTTCAGGTGAAAAGAAAACAAAGAAACGAAATGGGAAAAAGGCAGGACAAGGTCCACATTTCAGGACTTCCCTTCCTCCTCCACCCCAGATAGAATCCCCCATTCCACGGCGTAGCGCACTACAAATATCTTCACCCCCTGTGACTGATGACGGTAGAGTTTTGCAAGGGAATGATGGTTAAAAACAAATACAAATAATTGCATAGAAGTCAAGAAGACACTATGTTTCGAAACAAAAACACATAACCTAAATTCTTATCTTGTTCTTTCTGTAGATTACTCCCCTCATTCACCGGCAAGAGACGATTTTACAGAAAATGATGGTAAAGTTATGTAGGGTAATGATGACGAATGATGATGACATAACAGTAATTCTATGAGCCAAGACAACAAAGAGTTTGAAACCAAAAAAAACATTGAATTATTATTTTGTACTTCCTGCAGATGATTCGATTGCGTCTTCATTTGAAACGCCATTGCCTATCTCTACTGGGGACGGTAAAGTGGCGGGTGGAGAGGGTGGTTAAAACCAAACTAGTAACTCTTATCAACAAGTTATGACAGTCATCTGTCTATACTAACCCTACACATTATGCTTTATACACATTACTTAGGTGACCGAAGAGAGAGAGAAACCATACCAATCTGGGCAAAGAATATCAACGGTAATACATGTATTGAACTGTATTGCACTGTATGCAAATGACACCAAATACTACTAAATACACTCCTCTGATCTCAACATATTTTTTTTACAGCGACATTGGAGGTTCTGCTCCGAAGGCTTGAGACTGTTGAGCAGAATCAGAGAGAGGCTCTATTATTGCTACGGGCAAATCGACATGGGGACCCTGGGGAAGCTAGTGTCGAGTTACTGCAGGCGCAAACTCAGGCCGAACTACAGGAACTTGAGGAGCACCTTAAAAATAGAGATTTCACAAAAAAAATGGTAAATGTACGAATAATGGTGAAGTGACTTTAGGCTATATTGTACACATGCCACCAAGTGTGCCACATGGCCCTGCCATTGAGCTTTTTTCATCTTTAGTTCCCTGTTGTTAGCTAAGTAGTTAGAGATGAGCAGTCCATCTTCAAATACCTTAATTTGGTTCGCCCCCCTCAAAAGAAAACCCACCAACACCACATGAAAAATACAATGCAAATACTTGCCTTAACCATGGTTGTTTGATTTCCTTAGATTTCCCATCTGAGCCTAGTTGGGGGGTCCAATCCTGGGGAGTGTGTGAGGAGGGTGTTGCGCTCTGTGGCCTCAAACTTTGTTTGGAGCAGCTACAGCCTTAGGGGAAAGAAGGGGAAGATGCCACTGCTTGGCACAGCAGTGGGCAGTACCATCAAACGTAAGTCTAAATATGTGCAAACAAATCTATTTAGCTGTTTCAGCTATTTTTCTACACCTTTTAGCTGATGTGATCCGTTTCTTCCAAAGACTCCTCATTTAGGGATGGGCATGATTAATCGACGATCGACTAATTGATCATTAAGAATTTCGTCGATGACGTACATTTTTCATCGATAAAACTAATGCTAAAAAATATCTTCACACGGTGTGTCTTTTTACAATTACCATTCGTATTGTTGTTCAGCAGAGAAATACAGACGGACCAATTGCGAACTACTGCAACTGCTGATGCCATCTCTCCAAGTTAAAAAGTAGCCGCACCCACCCCAAACTAATCGGAATAAGTGTATACATGTCGATTATAGCCGACTACACCACCTATTCTATTCCACATGGAATTCTATTCCGATCAGAGAATTATATTTAGATTAGCCGCGTTTACATGGACACTTCTGATCCGATTCGATTTCTAATCGGAATATATATTCCTATCATGCAATCCGAGTGTATTGTATATATGGCAGTTACAAAAGTGGTCAGTGTGGTCAATTTAATCGAATGCCCATCCCTATCCTCATTATCACTGACCTTGGTACCGTGACAAGCTGGCTGCTTTTTTGTCTTTGTATTGTAGGATGTGTTGTTAATGGAATGCTTTCAGTGCATCACATCTATTTATTCATATATTGAGTGTACTTTCTTCAACAGAAAGCCCTTTATCATTGGTATATTTTTTATGTATTACCTGCTGTTGTTGCTCAGGAGTTGAAGGGGACCAAAGACTTTCACCCTTGTGCTTTTGCTGAAATGCAACAGTACTGGATTTGAATTAAACCTGATGGGGAATTAAAATAGTGCAAGTCATTTTGACATCACACATCTGTACACATCATGCAGTTACAATTGACAGAGGCATGCAGCTGGTACAGATAGAGGCTAAGTGTAAAGACTGTTCAGACATATCTCCTGTTGCATCACAACTATGTTATACAGTCCATGAGCCACAGGGGGTCTTCACTAACACTCGGACATCCCCCCTCTGACATTTTAATACAATTTAAAGTGAATTAGCTGACAGTGGAGTTGTTGTATAAGTCCTCTTGGCTACGGCAGAACAACACCGGTGTTGTTCTATCCATTACCAACCCCACTCTCACTCATGCTATATTGCATAATTGTCTGGATTCAGATGCAAGAAGTGCATAACTAATATACACGTGTATGAATTATACTGTCGTATTTTGGTTTGCATCATTGCAGAAAAAATTATTTAAAAAAAATGATATCTTTATTGTCCTCACAGTTGATCAGTTTTCTTTCTATTATACAGACCAAAATGTATTAGCTGTGTACTTCAACTGAATCCATACAATCCCATTCATTTTTAATGAATGAAATCACAAAGCAACAAGTTCCAACTTACTATCACACAAAAATATCCTCCAGAGATGAATAGATTTCAGGAAAAAACCTTTTTGAGAATGTGCCCCCCCGAGTGTTGGTGACATGCCTAACTTTTGATCACAAATTCAATCTAATTACAGAGGCGATCATGAAATGGAAGCCGGGGCTGGAAGAGAAGGAGGTGGAGCTTCTGATGGCAGAGGTCTTGAAACATGCCCCCTCAGCCCACTCCAAAAGTTTGAAGGTGAGTTTAAACGAGAGAGGCATATGCAATCGATATCCCTCCAGATAAATTATTTGAACATGCTGACTATTAGGGAACAATTATCATATTTTTGTACACCACCACAAAATGATATGCAGATCCATGTCCTACTCTTTAAGCTTGTTTACAAGACGTGGTTACAACTCTTCAAGCGAAACAAGGCTAACCTTTGAGGCGGCTCGACACCAACTCTGGGCGAAACACCTTTCTGCAACAAGCTAGAACTTGTTGCAGAGAAAACACAATAGCACCACCGTTTCCATACCAACACTGCTCGTTTTAACTAGTAGTTAGCCAGTCAACCAATGAAGCTTATAGAGAATATTTTTTGTATACTTACATGCCTCCCGCAGAAGTTGCAGACTGCAGCTTGCTGAGCAGGTTCTCCAATACACAAAACCACGTGAATAGGGGATGGCGGCCGGACACCTTATAGAGCAGATGTGACCTTGGGTACACTGCAGCTCTTCTGCTTCTTAATTGAACCCACGGAGACAGGTTGGGTTGAGCACTGGACTGGTTTATTAGCTGCAACATGGGACAACACACAACCAGTGTTCACACACATATATATATAATATATATATATATATATATATATATATATATATATATATATATATATATATATATATATATATATATATATATATATATATATATTCAGCCATAGTCCGTTCGAACACAACGTAAGCTTGGTTGCTTCTGAACTTTCAAACACAAACTTCAAATGATCGTATAGTGGTATTTACGACAAAAAACATTAAGTGATCGTATAGTGGTATTTACAAACTAAACATTAAGTGAACATACCTGCAACATGGGACAACACACAACTATAAAAGAGGAGGCCCGCATTAGCGCGCACATGTCACATAAACCTCGTGCTCAAGAACTCCTCAAACATCACACACAAACCAACAAAACGCCTTACAACATGTAACATTAGATTTTACATGTTATGCTATATTTTAAACATCGTTCTTTACATGGTTTGCATTTATAAGTGAACTTTATTTACAAGCGGACAGAACGGCGACTTACCACAACGTAAGCTTGGTTGCTTCTGAACTTTCAAACACAAACTTCCGCCGTGGACCTTCAGAATAAAATATAAAATATTGGTTGGAGTCCCAAGTTTAACAGAATTTAACAAATAAAAGAAAGTAATTATTTACACTGTTACACAGGGATAACACGTTCACTAACAAATCTCCGTTGCAATACAAGGTTCGCTCAACAACTAAATCCCGAACAGATCTACCGGCAACTAAATATTCTAGAGCCTTTTGACGAACACAACGCATGATGACGCTAATGATCCCCATTCCTGGTGTGGTATTGGTGTAAAATACACTGCAGGATTAATACATTGATCAACTACACGCTAAAAAGTTTAAATTAAATAACATAAGAACTATAAAATGCATTTCCTGCAGCTGTAGTGCAAAGTGAGTTGGCTTGACTTCGTGTTTCCAGGATGAATATTTACGTTGTTTAGGCGCAACGTCCGCAATGCCAGACCCCGTCTACCGTCTTCTTACTATTAGACATTATCCGGCAATGCTTAGCTTTCATAGCCACTTGGGCTGCTATCTAGAACGTGCTCACGCTCGAGTCTAGCGTAACCTCGGCATAACATATTTAAGTTTTGACTAAATGTACAATGACATTTGACTGAATGTAAAATGAATATAAATGCACTCACGTGTTCTCTTTTATTTGTTCTTCACAGGGTCGGATGGAACGGCAGGCGGAAGAACATCCCCAAAATTGAATTCAAAATTATTTGAAATAAAAATATAATAAATTGATATTTGTTAGTGTACTGTCTTGTCTTTTGAATAGGCTTGGGGTCCACATTAGCAACAGCCACCAGCCAAAATGTAGGTAAAATATTTATGTGGCTTGTAGATTTCAGACTAGATTTTGTGGTTCTATAAAGGGCAAATGAGGACTGCACCATGCAGATCCGCCCTAACGTCCTTGCAACGTTATGGCAACCATTTTTGAAGAAGGTTGCATAAATGTCGCCAGTATGTATTTGGTTGCCACGACGTCTGCCAGGACTATTAGTGGCAGTTACGGACGAGCAACGTCGCCAAGAACGTCCTTGCACCGTTATGGCAACGTTATGGCAACCTTTTTGAAGAAGGTTGCATAAATGTCGCCAGTTATGTATTTTGGTTGTCCCACGACGTCGCCAGGGACGTGAGCAGTTACGGACGAGGCAACGTCGCCAAGATACATGGCGGCAACGTGATCGCGGTCCTTTCACACCGCACGTCGCGGCAACGTTGAAACTTACGTTGCGGCAACCTATGTTTGGTCATAAAGTTACGTAACCGCGACGTCGCGGCGACGTAACTGCGTTAGCTGGGATCCTCTCTTTCTCGGATGGCTATGGGCTCTCCAGTGACAGTATGTGTTGTTATGCATCTTATACCAAATGGTGGTTCACTATGAGGCTGAATGGTGATCCTAATCAGAACCAGTCATTTATAAACCAAACCTATACTGTGCTTTATCTGCTGTTCGTAAGGTGCACCCATGTCATGATTTGAACCGGTTTCTAACTTTAATCCGATTTGGCTGACAGTTGTCTGCAGTCCTGTCTGGTCAGGTCATTGGGGTGTTGTCGTGGTAACTATTGTTGAATGAGGCAATCAGCAGTAGGCTAATTACACTACATTACATCCCACACTATAGCAGTGTAGTGTGTGCCGTTTTTTGACCCATCAAGGTAACCGGGCCACCATCAGCCCACCAATCAATGTCTGACTGTGTCTGTTTGACTTATTTATTGTTCTATATTCTACCCCCTCAGATCATGGTGTGGCCCGACTGGTTGAAGCATATCGAGCACATGGGCACAAAGCAGCTAAAATTAACCCCTTGCTACCCAGCATGCCCGTGGTTAGACAATGTCCCAGAGATAGAGCTGTTGACCAGGATCTGCTACAAGGACAGGTCAACACCTCAGTAAACAAAGTCATTACACCTCATCTTCTTCTGTTGTTCCTTCACCCATTTTACAAGTACTTTCGCAGTTCTATCTTACTTTTATATATTATTATTATTGCAGATCATCCTTGAATTTTGTTCTAAATTATGATTTATAATTTATAAATAAAGCATATGTATCTCTATCAAGGCCTTCCTACATCATACTGTATCTCCCCTATTAAATTACATCATATATTCCGTTACAACGGGTTGGCTGGTAACCGAAGGTTGCTAGTTCAAGCAAGTCTCCTCACCCCTGACTGCTTCCCAACGAGCTGGCTGTCCTCCTTGTGTGTCGCACATTATTATAGTGCCGTCGTGGTGGTGAATGTGTGGCATGAATGGGTGATAAGGGAGGCAAAATTTAAAGCCCTTTGAGTGGCCACTGG
The DNA here is from genome assembly GCF_026213295.1 of Gadus chalcogrammus. Lineage (NCBI taxonomy): Eukaryota > Metazoa > Chordata > Actinopteri > Gadiformes > Gadidae > Gadus > Gadus chalcogrammus. The sequence goes on from NC_079420.1 coordinate 10,518,569, forward strand.
TCAGAAAAGCGCTTGTATAATGTAGTCCAGTGACCATTGACATAGTGAATTGTTATGCATAGTTGTATTATTATAATATATATATAGATACTGTGTATGTATAATCTATGTCGGACCTTCCTCAGGACTGCGTCACTTTGGGCAGGGAGGCAGGCCTCGGCGGTAGGAGGTGGGCTCCTACCTGGAGGGGGTCTACGGCGGGCCCCATCTCCGTGGGAGACCAGCCAGGCTCAGCACCTGGAGGAGAGAGAGTGATGGCCGAGCGCTTTGAGGAGCTCCGGCAGCACACCTTCTCCCCGAGGAGAGGAGACGGCTGGCCACCTATCATGCTACAGTCTCTAGGTGAGGCCTGTGCACTCAGGATTGAGTGACAGGTTAGCGTTTGAATTGAACACTGTCTAGCCCGGGCTACGGGATAGCTTACCGCATAGCCTCTCCACAATTGAGACAGCAGATCATCGTGATCACAGGATTTCCAAGATGGGTAGATTTCCGATAGTTTAACCGTGTAGTGTTCGTTTAAAACGAAAATATTTCTTGTCTTTATTTACAAAAATAACATATATATGATTTGAAAGATTGTGAAGAAAGATAAAAGTGATTAAAAAAGGCCCTGAACTGCTGTGTGACTGACGAAGACAGATATGAAGATAATGTAACGGAACAGGACTGTGAAAACTATCTCAATGCGCTAATATCTTCTCCACGTTACAAAGCAATATCCCAAACATTACGTCGTCTCCAAATCGCAGGAGTTCGACCATTTCCTGGCCACCAAGTTTCGCCACGGTGAAGCGGTACGGCGGCGAGGGGGCAGAGGCATGATGGGATTCTTCGACTAGCTCTTCCACCAGTCCGCCCACAGCGTGGTGACCGACGTCATCATCGGGATGCCCCACAGGGGGCGTCATGAACCTGCTCACCGGACTGCTGAAGTGCCCCCCCGAGGTCGGACCCCTCACTCTCTCACTCGCACTCTTCTTTAGGCACTCACGCTCTCTCACTCTCTCAACCACTCGTTCACACACTCACTCTCTCACTCACTCCCTCGCGTGAGTGAGAGGGGTTCAGGGTGAGTGGGAGGAGTTCAGGGTGAGTGAGGCAGTTCAGGGTAAGTGGGAGGAGTTCAGGGTGAGTGGGAGGAGTTCAAGGGTTGATTGGAGGGGGGGTTAGGGTGAGTGGGAGGGGTTTAGGGTGAGTGGGAGGGGTTAGGGAGTGTCGATCGTAGATAAAGATAAAGATAAAGAATACTTTAATGTCAAAAATTAATCCTGCGCTGCAGTCACTGCATTACAACCTGCATCATACACATAAAATTACACAGAAGTAGACAATACAAACTTCACTGCATCATCCACAACAAAGACAATCTCAAAAAAAATAGCTTCAGTTCAGCAGAATGTGCACAACACAGTGGGGGTAAAGTGTGCAAGAACAGCCATCAGGGCTACAATAGGCTGTATCATAAATCACACTTCATACCAACAGGCCACATATATGCCCTTGCCCATTAAGAGGCGTCTTTCTCACTCTAAGGAGGGATCCTGAGCCTAGGGAGGCGGTCCAGCTCACACAGGAGGCCATTCATCATGTGTCAATTCTAGAGATGCGAGCGGAGGTACAGATGTTCGAGAGACCCAGACCTCAAGGCCACAAAAACAAGTGTAATTCCCGCACTATAGCCACAAACCAAGTTGCAAGGCCAACACATGGCCACAAAAGAGCAGCATAGAGACACACGCGGGTATCCAGGAGGCTGGGAGTTCTAGCACCATGCTTAGCCATCAGGAGCATATAACTGAGTCCCACGCCTGCCCAGTAGATAAGTCACAACACATAGCCCAGGGGGCCAGAACGCTCCAGGTAACGCATCCTTCAGAATGGCCTACTAAGTGTATCTCCACACGTGTCTATACAATATTCCCCTCCTTTTTGCTTCATAGAGACTAGTCCAAACCTTCACCAGATAAAGTGAGTTAAAGCGATCCTGACTCGGCAGACTTTTTCCAAAAAGAACACAGCGCGGCTAGCACAATAGATCAAATATATCACTAGGTAACACAGTCATTTGTTACTGATTCATGTAAACACAAAGAGAGGTGCAGGCATCACTCCACCCCCCCTTTAACCAAAACCAACGTGTCCTCACAGTTCCGCGGCAAAGCTAACATCGAACCTCTCTCTCAGGCAGCTGATGTTCCGAAAGGATGCGGGGCCTGAGCGGTAGTCCCCGAGGGCTCGCCCTCCATCGGCGACGTGCGGTCCCACCTGACCTCGTCGGTGCACCTGGAGCTGGGTGCGGCCCGGCCGCTGCACGTCACCATGCTGCCCAACCCCTCCCACCTGAGGCCGTCAACCCCGTGACGCAGGCAAGCCCGTCGCGGCAGCAGCTCCGCGGGGAGGGCGACTACTCCCTGGAGGACGGGCCCGCCCGGGGACCGTGTTCATCTGCCTGCAGGTACGGCCTACCGCTAGCCCCCCCCCTCCCCCCCGCTAGCCGCGGCTACGTGATAGCACGCTGGGAAATATTTTATCACGATGATCTGCTGATTGCCTTCGAGACTGTTTTTCTTTGTGTTTGTTTGCCGAAAAAAATATGTCTCTATTTAAGAAAGATTTGAAAGACGGCTGTTTGTGGAGAAAGATAGAAGTGATTGGCGTGGTTTAAAAGGCCCTGAGCTGCTGTGTGATTGGATAGCCTAGTGGCAACGCGTTGTAGAACCATTAGACGCCTACAGATTGCACCGAGTAATTGCATCCGGCAGCAATCGGACTGGAAAGAATCACTACATGTTGCCCATCTATACCCCAGCGTCTGGTGTTTGCCTCGTTAGTTAAGAAATTATATTAAAAGCACCCACAGGAGTACTGGAGATAAAGTCTATTTTAATTGGTTTATCATTTGGCAAGTTACGAAATGGCTTTAGCCATTTTACCAGCACGGTATTTTTGAGTTTGGTCTCAAATCAACAAATTAACCCAGTCAGTGTCTCAGACACCTCTCAACCCTTTAATTCATAAAGTCCTCGTTTCCTTCCCTCAGGTCCATGGCGATGGGTCCTTCCCCGGCCATGGATCGTCCCAGAGACCTTCACCATCTCATGCCTCCCCCATTACAGAGTCGGTGGGAGCATCCACCTCATTGTGAACAACCAAGTGGGCTATACCACTCCGTCTGAGCGGGGGGAGGTCCTCCCTGTACTGCTCTGATGTTGGTATGGGATTATTATATTATTATGTTACTGGATCTAACCCACTTTCTTTTGCTTGTTGTCTCCTCCATATGCATTTGATAGATGTACATTAGTTTGATACACACATCCATGTCAAGGTGGATCAGATTTGAATGATTATTCAACTACTACTACTTAGTAGTATGAGTAGTATGAGTAGTCTTTTAGTCTACGCTTTTCTTCAAAGCGACAGTAGTTAAAAGAAGTATTTTTCTCTTTAGATCATGGTTAAGCATCTCGAGAAGGTCTTGGTAGACTCTGGATTCGGGTCTCGAACCCAGAACCTTTTGGAAGGGAGTCAAACACCTTTATAACCCAACCGTCCTGCCCCTACAACTAAACTTCTGGCAAATGTACTTATTGTAAGTCGCTTTGGATGACAGTGTCTTCTAAACGCCCTAAATGTTAATGTAACTGACGTCTGTGTTATCTCCCGGTAGGTAAGATGGTGGACTGCGCGGTGATCCACGTGAACGGCGACTGTGCGGAGGAGGTGCTGCGTGCTACGCGGCTCGCCGTGGAGTACCAGCGGCACTTCAGGAGGGACGTGATCCTGGACCTGCTTCTGCTACCGGCAGTGGGGCCACAACGAGCTGGACGAGCCCTCCTTCACCAACCCCTCCATGTACCGCATCATCCGGTCAGTCCGCTGGGGGGCAGGGGGGTGATGTAGAACTGAATGTAGACTGCGGACCACTGACTTAGAACTGCCTGTAGACAGCCGGCCTCTGGGGGGCAGTAAGTAAGATAACAGTGTTTTAGAGAGTGAGTTAAACTACCCAAAGCTGATGCCCCCCCCCCCATCCCGGCCCCCCAGCTCCAGGCAGAGCGTCCCGGACTCCTACTCGGACCAGCTGATCTCTGAGGGCCTGATGACGGAGGCGGAGCGGGCGGAGATCAAGTCGGCGCACTACGCCCTGCTCAACGACAAGCTGGCCGCCACGCCGCAGTACAGCCCCGCCCCCTCCAACCTGCAGGGCCGCTGGGGGGGCCTGGAGGAGCCCGGGGCCCCGCGTCTCCTCCTGGGACAACCGGGGTCCCCGCCCCCCTGCTGCAGTACGTGGGGGCCAAGTCGGTGGAGGTCCCGGAGCACATCGCACTGCACACGCACCTGGGGAAGACCCACGTTCAGGTACCCCAGTCACCCTTCACCCCTGTGTGTGTGTGTGTGTGTGTGTGGTGTGTGTGTGTGTGTGTGTGTGTGTGTGTGTGTGTGTGTGTGTGTGTGTGGTTGTGGTGTGTGTGTGTGTGTGTGTGTCGGTCACATGGGTCCAGGGGGGTTATTGTGTTACTGTATCTAAACCACCTTCTCTTGCACGTCTTTCACTTTGTGGTGTTTTAGGCTCGGCTGCAGAAGATCCAGGACGGCACCAAGCTGGACTGGTCCACCGCGGAGGCCATGGCCTTTGGCTCTCTCCTCTGCCAGGGTACGTTACCAGACAGACACACACACACAGACAGCACACACGCGCACGCACACACACAGACACCACATACACACGTCAGCACACATTGATTTATTAGTTCAGGAGTCAATCAACGAATGAGTGGATTGATTGTTTTGTTGGTAGAGTCCTATGAGTTGTTGTTCGGTTGGTTGTACTGCCGTTCCTCCCCAGGCTTCCACATCCGTATCAGCGGGCAGGACGTGGGCAGAGGGACCTTCAGCCAGAGGCACGCCATGATGGTGTGTCAGGACACCAGCGACATGCACATCCCCCTCAACCACATCAGCCCCCAGCAGACCGGCTTCCTGGAGGTCCAGTACCCACACACATACGCAGACACACACAGAGACAGACACACACACACACACACGGAAAGACACACATGCACGCACACAGACAGAGACAGACGCACCCACACAGAGAAAGTCACACACGCACGCACACAGAGACAGACACACACTGCCTCCTCCTGGAGGTCGAGTACACGCACGCACGCACGCACACTGCTTCTTCCTGGAGGTCCAGTACACGCACGGGCACGTGTACACAGAGACAGACAGACAGACAAATGCACGCATGCACGCACATGCATACGGAGACGGACACTTCTTCCTCCTGGAAGTCCAGTATATACAGACTGTTATTAAGGACATAGATCAGGTTGTGTATAAGTGTAGGTGTGTAACAGCCCCCTGTCTGTGTGTGTGTAGGTGTGTAACAGCCCCCTTTGTGTGTGTGTAGGTGTGTAACAGCCCCCTTTGTGTGTGTGTGTGTGTAGGTGTGTAACAGCCCCCTGTCGGAGGAGGCGGTGCTGGGCTTCGAGTACGGTATGAGCATCGCCCAGCCGCGCCTGCTGCCCATCTGGGAGGCCCAGTTCGGAGACTTCTTCAACGGGGCCCAGATCATCTTCGACACGTTCCTCTCCGGAGGTAAACCAGACCGTCTGCATGGGACAAATAAAACCACACAAGTAAATGGTGAACGGTAAGCAGGCGCTTTTCTAACCAGTGGCCACCCAAAGCACATTCACACACAGCGGCAGAGTCATCCATGCAGGGCCACAGCCAGCTCGTCAGGAGCCGTTAGGGTGAGGGTAGGGTGGGACGTAGCTCTGGACGTAGCTCTGGACGTAGCTCTGGACGTAGCTCTGGACATAGCTCTGAAAGTAGCTCTGGACGTAGCTCTGGACGTAGCTCTGGACGTAGCTCTGGACGTAACCCTGGAAGTAGCTCTGGACGTAGCTCTGGAGGATGCTCTGCTGTGCTCCACCCTGCTGACCCGCTGTGCTCCACCCTTCCCCCCCCCCCAGGCGAGGCCAAGTGGCTGCTGCAGAGCGGGATGGTGATCCTGCTGCCCCACGGCTACGACGGGGCCGGCCCCGAGCACTCCTCCTGTCGCATGGAGCGCTTCCTGCAGGTCTGCTCCACCCGAACACGCCCTGTGACACAGCAGCACCTCCACCCGAACACACCCTGAGACACAGCAGCACCTCCCCCCCACACACACCCTGAGATACAGCACCTCCAGCCCCAACACAACCTTTAAATACAGCGCCACCTCCACCCTCCACCCACCCCTCAGTTAGAGAGGCCCAACGTGGTCCACTCCAACCTCCAGCCCCAGCCTCTCTTACCGGCCCCGCCTTCTCCTCCGTCAGATGTGCAACAGCTCGGAGGAGGGTGTGGACGGGGACGACGTCAACATGGCGGTGGTGCACCCCACCACGCCCGCCCAGTACTTCCACCTGCTGCGCCGCCAGATGGTCCGCAACTTCCGCAAGCCGCTGATCGTGGCGGGCCCCAAGATGCTGCTCCGCTTCTCGGTACGGCGCCGCCGCTAAGAGGCTCGGAAACAGGAGCTAAGGCTAAGAGGATTTAAAACGGCTAATGTGTGTGTGTGTGTGTGTGTGTGTGTGTGTGTGTGTGTGTGTGTGTGTGTGTGTGTGTGTGTGTGTGTGTGTGTGTGTGTGTGTGTGTGTGTGTGTGTGTGTGTGTGTGTGTGTGTGTCCTTGACCTCCCTCCCCCAGGGGGCGACCTCCAGCCTGGCGGAGCTGGGTCCCGGGACGTCCTTCAGACCCGTGCTGGGCGACGACTCGGCCTCCCCTGAAAGGTACTGAGACCTCAGCATGGCCCCTAGAGCCAGGCTCCTAGAGCCTGGCCCCTAGAGCCTGGCCCCTAGAGCTTGGCCCCTAGAGCTTGGCCCTAGAGCCTGGCCCCTAGGAGTCTGGCTTCAACAGCCCCTAGAGCTTTGCCACTAGAGCTTGGCCCCTAGAGCTTGGCCCCTAGAGCCTGGCCCCTAGAGCCTGGCCCCTAGATCTTGGCCCCTAGAGCTTGGCCACTAGAGCGTTTAGAGCCTGGCCTCCAGCCTGCTCAGCTACGTACTGTGGGCCCCAGACCTTCCTAACCGTGTCCCTCTGATTTCCAGAACGACTTGTGTGGCTTTAAAGGCTTGAAGTCAACTACAGCAGTGTCACACTGGAATGCGTCCTCTGTGCTGATCTCCGTTTTATCCACTTAACAAAATTGAATTCTGGTCCAAATCAAACCCCCTATTATCTGTCTGATGCATGACATCTCTGTGTCTGATATCGATGGTCTCACGGTCGTCGATGTCCCGTCGTCATGGTAACTCATGTTTAGTAACGTGTCCCGCTGCGTGTGTTCCCGTCAGCGTCCACAAGGTGGTGCTGTGCTCAGGGAAGCACTACTACGCCCTGCTGAAGCAGAGGGAGGCGCTCGGAGCCAATCAGAGCACGGCGCTGGTCCGGGTGGAGGAGCTGTGCCCCTTCCCGCTGGAGGCCCTGCAGACGGAGCTCCAGAGATACACCAACGCCACAGGTGAGAGAGGGAGAGAGAGGGAGAGGGGGAGAGAGAGAGAGAGAGAGAGGGGGAGAGAGAGAGAGAGCGGGAGAAAGAGACAGAGAGCGGGAGAAAGAGAGAGAGAGAGAGAGCGAGAGGGAGAGGGGGAGAGGGGGAGAGAGAGAGACAGAGAGAGAGACAGAGCGGGAGAAAGAGACAGAGAGAGACATGGAGTGAAATGGAGAGAGAGAGAGAGAGAGAGAGAGAGAGAGAGAGAGAGAGAGAGAGAGGGGGGGGGAGAGAGAGAGAGAGAGAGAGAGAGAGAGGGAGAGAGAGAGAGAGAGAGAGAGAGAGAGAGAGAGAGAGAGAGAGAGAGAGAGAATAAAATCGGATATTTTAATACTTCATTGTATTTGACAGTTGATATATTTGATAAATATAGATTCCACGGTGAGTAGGACAGGCCCATCAGATGTCTTGCCTGGGTTAGGACCGACCAATCAGAAGTCTAGCCTGGGTTAGGTAGCCATGTTCAGTGAGTTGCTGTCTCAGAAGAGGAGGCCCTCTCACTACGGTTTCCTGTTCCTGTTCAGTCTAACGGCGGCACTGTTGCACCGTGGGAAAAAACAGACGTGCAGAACAGATGTTCAGAGCGCCATGTTCACCCTCACTCAGAGAGACGGCGACAGGAAACACCTGACGGATGTAGCAGCAGACGGGTGGTGGGAGTCGGGGGTGGTGCAGCAGAGGGGGTGGTGTTAACGTGAACTGTGATGCTCCCCCAGAGTTCGTGTGGAGCCAGGAGGAGCCTCAGAACATGGGCCCCTGGCCCTTCGTGGCCCCGCGCTTCGAGAGGCAGCTGGCCTGCAAGGTGAGCTCATCTCTGACGTCTGAGGAGATTACATCCACACTTACATTCAGGGCGTTCAACAGACACTTTTATCCAGAGAGACTTACGATAAGTACATGTGTCAGAAGAAAGAGAAACAACAATATATCGCTGTCGGTACAGTAAGGATGTTCATAGAAACAAGTGGCAATCACTAACAATCACTATGTTAACCCATTCCCCGTACGCAACAAAGATAGCTAGGATAAGATGCTACGCATAGGCATGCTATGCCTAGTTTTGCTGGAGCTGCTGTTCAGTATCACATACCCACCATTATTCAGTAGTGTCAGGGTGAAGAGAGACGTTAGGGCATCAAAAATATTAGAAACTGTGTATACGTAAATACATAACAAGGTCGGCATGTGGCTCAGGAGGTAGAGCGGGTTGGCTGCTGACCGGAAGGTTGCTAGTTCGAGTGTCGAGGTGTCCCTGAGCAGGACGCCTCACCCTTGACTGCTCCCGACGAGCTGGCTGTCGCCTTGCATGGCTGACTCCGCCGTCGGTGTGTGAATGTGTGCATGAATGGGTGAATGTTAGGCAGCATTGTAAAGCACTTTGAGTGGCCACCGGTTAGAAAAGCGTAAGATAAATGCAGTCCGTTCACCATTTACCATAATGCATGAATACTTAAAGTTAGAGAAGCATGTAGCATGAGATGCCTGCCATTAGGGGGCGGTATGCTACAATAGTTGCGCTCATCTTTCTAAACGCACTGAATAAATTCAACTTCTGTCGTTTATGTAAACTCATCCCTGCTAATCTTTACTCTCCCTTCCTTTCTGTCCGTCACTCCCTCATCTCAGCTCCGATTGGTCAGCCGGCCGGCTCTCCCCGCCCCCGCGGTGGGCATCGGGGCGATTCACCAGCAGCAGCAGGAAGCCATCCTGACCGCCACCTTCTCCTAGGACGGCAAATCAGGGCACTAGGAACTACCCAACCGCTTGACTGTGAAATACTACTGGCAGGAAGGGGGGGGAGGAGGGAGATAGGGTGGGGGGGGGGAGTTAGGGTGGAGGTGAGAGGGAGAAGTTGAGTATTGTGTCATGTGTGGTTTTTGACCATTTTGTTTTTCTAATATGTTGCATCACCATGAGGTCAAAGGTCATCAAAGGCTATATCAGTTTGTTGTTTACTGCAATGGAAGACATTTAAAGTGTCTGTGTTCATCTCTCAGCCGGTGGGGGGGTCTGGTGTTTGAATCCCCCGGTGTTTAGTTGAACACGCTCAACTCATCCATCAGTGCTCTGATCGTCATCTCCAAAGTACTCCTTTGCTTGTCCCACAAGTGTCTCTCTTTAGAACTCGGTCTGAGGCCGATGTCTCTGTGACGGCGTTCTCCCGTACTCCCACATGGGTTCAGACGGATGGCAAACTGCTCTTGAACTGCAAACCGAACATCAGAATGGACCCCATGCCTGTAATCAGACTGTATTTTTAATTGTTCATGGAAGAATGTCAATCATCAGAAAAACAAGGGCTTACTGTACAAGTTGATCAAATTGTAATATTTTCAAATAAATCTATTTTGATTTTATGTTGCATGGATTTGTGTTAAAAAAACGGGCCTAAATGAACTCTTGCTGACAGTAGAATAACTTTATAATCTCATTGGTGGTCATACACTATAGGGTCAACAATAGAACATAAAACATATTTGTATGACCAGCCTTACATACTCTTATCTCTGTATATAAATGGGCTCAATGACGACATTACAAGGTGTCCACCAAAACGCTCCCCATGGTTTTTATTGGTTTGCTCCCATCACCCTCCCACTACACTCAGCCGGTCCTGATGGACGAGTTGAACCAGGTATCTCACGGCCACATTCTCCGGTCCACTACATCCACTCCACCGGGCCGTTTGTTTTGGTGCAATGCGAACACTTGGAAGCGGTTCACTCACACTGGAGACATGACGCCGCCGTCAGACACACAGGCTGCAGGCTGGAGGCTGCACGGCGTGGTGATGTCTCCAGTGCTGTGCGGTGAGCCTCCCACTCCATCACTATAACAACCACGGGGGGGCGGCGCCTGACGCGTCACGCTCCTTCAACAAGTAGTCGCTGCTCGGTGCTTCTCAGGTCGGAACAGAACGCGAGTCCTCACGATTCGGTTGTTCGTTGTTTCACCGCTAAAGCGGCAAAGAAGAGAAGTGTACGGTCGAGGAGCAGCAGCAGCAGCATCAGGATCCAACCGCCCAGGAGATTAGTGTCGCTGATCTGCTCGACTGTCCTACGAAGGGGGCTGAGGAAAGCACGACAGCGACCTGTGAGGCAGGGATCCCTGCGACGCGGTCTCATAAGGACCCTAGCGACACCCCGGGGGGCCGAGGTAGTGAACCAGCAGCGCCTTCCCTCCGCGTCTTCCCACCCGGCGCATGAACATGGCGAGGGAGAACGGAGAGTCAGGGGGCGACGGGTCGTGGAAGAAGCACGTTGACGACATCAAGAATATCTTCGACTTCAAGGAAGTCCTCGGGACGTGAGTAACGTTCATCCCCCCGCACCACTACCTCATCCTCAAAGTTAGTGGGTCCGGAGACGTGGCCGTGGCTCGTCGGGGGAGTCGTGGGGGGGACGAGGGCCTGATGACAGCTGTTGAATATCTCACTAAATAAGGGAATGTGTGTCGCCGTAAACATTAACAGATTTCCACTGGAGGACCGTGCAAACTGTCGTGGGAAAAGGACTCTTGTGAGATCCAGCCGGGATCAGGGTCCTGGTTGTAAAGAGATCTTCAAGTAGGAGAATAGCCTCAAACATTTGTGTGGGCAACCAGAGACACTTTTATACCATACCCCCCCCCCGCTCCCCTTTATAATTAATAATCAGACGTATTGCGAACGGGAGTTATTTAATTTAATCGTGCTTCATATCATATCATCATGAATTATCTGATTAACCACGCAGACCTGGTTTCTTTGCGGGTGGTCTCCTATAGTCCAAACAGCAGGACTTTCCGTGGTCGCTTGATTACATTTGTATTCAGCGGAGGATAACTCTCAACCACTATAAAAATGTCTGAGTGATGCAATTGAAGAGAGCTGTGGTCATCGGCCTGGCTGTGATCTAACGATGACAGTAATAGATAATGTCTGTCCAATGAAAACATCCGATAGGAGTCTATTGAACAGGGCTAAAAGGCAAGCTGTGTGTTTGATAACCTGAAGCCTCATTCACAAAACCCAGTCATTCATTCTTCCATGATGAGTCTGCTTGCTGTCACCTCATAAGTTGGAACTCGTATCCATGCATATGTATATTTTACTAGGCCAGTAATATATACACATTCATATTTATACGATTCATAGAGCGATTGTTTTAGTGTCTGTGGATGCAGTCATCTTCACAACAGCTACATTTTCTGATAACTACGGTGGTCTGGTGTTGTCTGCGGTTTCCCGCCCCCACACCGTTCGTCTTCAGAGCTGTCGGTTCCCCCTGGTGCTGCCTCACAATGTTCTCCTGATTTGGATTCATAGCGGTTCCTCTGCAGCAGACAGCCAGCAGGTATTCAAACGCAGACTGCATGCCTGACTGTCTAGGAAGGACCTCTGGATGACCTGTGAATCACCGGCCTTGCTGTCTAAACAACACACACACACACACACACACACACACACACACACACACACACACACACACACACACACACACACACACACACACACACACACACACACACACACACACACACCCCCCCCCCCCCCCCCCCCCCGTCCTGGCCTATATTGCTCACCAGCCTGTGTTGTGTATATCTCCCACTGTATTCTGTGTATTCCACTGTCCTGGTTAACCTGACCTTGCTGTAGGCCCCTCCCCCTGCCTGGATCAAGGCGTGGCCTGTTGGTTGGACCAGGTCAAGGTGGGGGAGACCTGGCCAAAACACTACAGGACACCTCCCCTTCGAAGCTTTGCCCGGGGGATTAGAGTGCACTAGAGGAGACCGTAGATTATCTTAGTCTTCCTGCCCCCTCTGGAGTGGCCTGCTCCTCCTCCTCCTCCTCCTCCTGCTCCTGCTCCTCTTCCCTCCCCCTCCTCCCCAGGATTCCCTCCTGGTCGCCAACAGGATCATCCGCTCACAGCCTGGTTGTCCTTGGCCCCGGGTCCCGTCACCATGTGTCTCTTGGCGTCCGGTGGGGGGGAGGGACTCGTCTGGAGCGGTGTCAGGGCTTTGGCTTCGGCCCGCCCCGTTCTCTTCAGTCTAAGAGTTTGGGGAGATTTAATCAGGCCTGCGTGTTTATGAAACGGACGTTGAAGATGAACACACCGGGGACATCCTCCCCCACCCCGTGCCCCGGGTGGTCGTTATGGCAACAGAAACGCTCCGCTCACCGCTCGCCCATCGCTCATCTGATTACGGGGGGTACACCCCCTTTGTGCTCCGCCTGCGCGGGGGCACAGACCCTCTGTACCCCAGCCCGGTCCTCACCGGTACAGAAGCCCCATCCCCTATGGATCCCAAAGCCCCCTGGGCCACACACGGGGGCTGCTGGTCGGCCCCTTCCTACTGGTATTCCCCTTCAATCCAGAGATCACTGGTCTTATCTACTGGTCTTACTCTTCATTCCAATGAACACTGGTCTCCCTACTGGTCTTTTTCTTCACTCCAGTGAACACTGGTTTTCCCCCAGTTCCCTGCAGTGGGAGTACACGTTGTTGGAGTCTGTGTTGTCAGAGGCAGAACAGTATTCAGTAGGATTGGTTCCTGCTTGTTTCATGAGGTAGAGCTGTAATGTAACTGCCTGTGGAATTCGCTGACACCTTTGCCAGAGGCCTAGCCCCACCGTGCCAAAGGAGCCTTGAGCAGAACCTCCTGAGGCAGCCGCCCTCCCCTCCACAGCGGGCTGCTGACAGCTAGCATCGTTTTACCAGGCATTTACCCCGGAGTGGTTTTTAACGGCTGGAAACACTAAATGTATGCGGTTATATTTCCCGCTCGGATCCTCTGCATACTCACTGCATGCAAAACACAGTGATACCCGTGCAATGTACGCACAGGGCCGGCCTTGCATTGAGGGCACAAAAAGGTTTCACACATTAGAACTCAATCGATTTCTTGTAGTTTTTGGCTTGTCGGTGGTAATGGTCTGCTGTGAAAAGTCTGATTGTCTTTCACAGATCAATACTTTTGGAGCAGAAGCCCTGCAGCACTGTAATGGTCTCGGCACACTTGGTCTTTATGTTGGCGAGAGACACGCCTGAAAGCAGCTACCCCACGTGCTAGGTTCCACTGTTCTAGGGTCAGCTGTGGGTGTTCTTCATGTTGGAGGGAGGCTGGTCGTGCTAGAGTACCTCTGTTCTTGGGTGTTTAGCTCACCTGGTCTAAAGTCCACCTGGTATTTAAGCTCAAGTGGCGTTTAGATCACTTGGCGTTTAGCTCACCTGGCGTGTAGCTCACCTGGTGTTGAGCTCACCTGGCTGTAGCTCATCTGGTGTTAAGCTCACCTGGTGTTAAGCTCACCTGGCTGTAGCTCGCCTGCTGTTACACTCACCTGGTGGCACCCTCGGGTTAATGGTCTCCCTGGCGGAGCTCACCCAGCTGGCCTCAGTCCGATCATCTTTACATTTACATCTACATTTGTCATAAGAAGTGCAACAATATATCGCTGTCGGTACAGTAAGGTACAGTCACCTTGATGTGGAAGATGTTTGGAAGCTTATGAGATTTGTGCTAGCTAAGCTAGTCTACCGTAATGGACCTTATTCACCTGGTGGCCCTCTTCTTTCCATCTTAGTTTTAAACCATAGCTTGGGGTTGGGGGCGGGGGGGGACTAAATGTAGTATGCCCCACCTAGTTCGTGTTCAGAACTAAGATGACCCTTGGGTGGTGATTCGTCTACAGCGGCGATCCTGAGCCCCCAACACCAACAGAGATGTTCCAACAAAGACGACCAAAGCATGCTGGGATGTTTCAACTTTAATACCAAAAATAACTCAAACTTCCATGAAATACCATCTCATGGAACAGGAGGGATAGAAAACGTGCGTGCATGCGTGCGTGTGTTCCCCCGTCATGCAGCGGTGAAAGAGTTCAGAAAGCCCCCGTCCGTGCTGCGCGCTGCGGCTGGAGGCATTAGTGCTGCGTCGTGTTTCCCTGAGCGCTGCCGTGGGCCGTGTAGTGGTTAGAACACCAGGACTCGGCGTGGTGATGTCTCGGCTCTAACGACTGAGGGGGCGGGAACACGCACAGCCCATGTTTATGTGAGGGAACATTGTGAATATGTTTGGAACACATGTCGACACGGCGCCGCCCACCCCGGCCCTGCGTCGGGAACACTCGGCAACACGAGGAGATAAACACGCTGTGACGGAGCGCACAGGGCCCAGCATGTAGAACACATGAGGAGAGGGAGAAGCCGTGTTATGAATCCGTGCTGCGTATGAAACGGCTTCCCAGTGAGCCACTGGACGTTAACTCTGTTAAACCCAGTGAGGAGGATTCTAACACGACACACCGCATCTCGTATGGAGTCGTAGAGCGGGCGCTGGGTGTTTTGAAGTGTTTGAAGAGCTCTGCTCTGAACCCTATCGACTCCCTCCCACCTCCCTCAGTGGCGGTCCGTGGATGAGGAGTCACTGACAGTCGCTTCCATCGAGCAGAACCAGGGCGGCTCACTGCCACACGCCGACACAGAAACCCAGTGGGGCTCCACTGGGACCACAGCCTCCAGCGCTCACGGACCAGTGGCTGTGATCAGCTCCTGTTATCCGTGGGGGAGGGGGAGGTGTGAGGAGGGGTTTCCTGTGGGTTGAGGGTGGGTGTGAGCTAAGTAGGGGGACTTCCCTTCCCCCTGGGGGGGGGGGAAGAGGGAGAGAGCGGTAGAGGGAGTTAATCTGAGTTCATATTTTGTCGATGAGCAGGCAGCGGCTTCCATCTGGCGGGAAGCTCACCCAGGCCACGCCTCCTTGAAGCCCCCTCCCCCCAGGCCTGAGTGGTGGGGGGGGGGGAGAGCCCCCTCACCCCCCACCCTGCCCTGTGTGGCGGGGGAGATCCCTCAGAGTGTGTCTGCTCTGCAGCTGCATCGATCCCCCCCCCCCCCTCCCCTTTGGTGGAGAGGCTCCTTGCGTCCTCGTCAGCCAGCAGCGTGTGCGAGAGGTGGCAGCTAGGCAACAGGCCTGGGGGGGGGGGGTGGCCGGACGCAGGCTGCTGGCGGTGAACGACCGTCCACCTCCGCTCCTGCACACCCGGGGCTGCAGCAAGGCTCACGCTACAGGGGCTGAGGAGGTAGAGCGGTTTCGCTGGTAACCAGAAGGTTGCTGGTTCGAACCCCGGCTCCCCCGAGTGTCGAGGTGTCCCTGAGCAAGGCGCCTCACCCTAACCTGCTCACGACGCGATGGCTGTCGCCGTGCGTGGTTGACACCGCCGTCGCTGTGTGAATGTGTGCACGAAGGGGTGATTGCTAGGCGATATTGTGAAGCGCTTTGAGTGGCCGCTGGTTACAAAAGCGCTGCATAAATGCAATGCAGTCCATTTAATGGACGTAGGGTGTTTGGCGTTGAAGCCAGTTTGTTTTCCATGCTGCCATGTAGGAGATCTCCCTGAGCGTGTGTGGTGATGACTGGTTGAACCTGGCGACATTGAGTATTCAATGCACAGGTGTGCAGCCCCAACCAGCCCCCACCCAGCCCCAGTGTCTAATCATCTGACTCGGGCCAGGTGAGGCTGCTTCAAACACACACACACACACACACACACACACACACACACACACACACACACACACACACACACACACACACACACACACACACACACACACCGCAAGGGTTAATGTCTTTAAGGATATTCTTTGGCATGTACAGCAGAGGACTGCGATGATGGAGAGCCCTACTCCCCATGGGAAGGCTGCACCTCATGTCTATATATGACTGGGTTGCGTGTGATGCAGTAGGGTGAAGCGGTGTTAAACCTCGTCCTATCCCGTTCGATCCCGGCCTCGCCTTATTTAGGCCTGCGTCGGGCAGTCCGCCCTCGTTCAGGTCTGCCTCCTCCTGTATCAGACGTGCATCTGTGCTTCTGATGTGCATTCAGCTGGCTGGAACTCGGGGAAAACATGGGAGTTGCTTTGAGGTGAATGTTGGCCTTGTTGCTAAGGCACCGGTTTGCTGCGCTGAATTTATTCCGCATTTCGTCGTGTAGGAATGCACCCGAGTATGCGTGGCAGAAGCGAAAGGGAGTTGTCACGTTTCATTCGTCGGCACAACCAGGGGAGCTGGTCTGGACATCAGTCAGAGGACCGACCGGCTGACGGAGTTGGAGACGGTCGTCTTGTGGTCGTTTGGACGTCACCGAAGCCTCCTGGGTCAGTTGCAGTAAATGCGTGTCCATTGGTCGGTTTTAACCGGGCCGGATTAAAGGAGAGACGCCTCCCACCTGAGTAATCCAGAACTGATGTTTCTGTCGTCTGTTATGTAATGGGCTGAGCCGCGAGCTCTGACACCGGATGATACAGCAGGATGGCTCCCTGCACAACGACACGGCAACAAATCAAGACAACGCCGAGAAATCAACATGACTGCACAACGACACAGCACCAAATCAACACAAGACATCAACACAACAACACACCAAGAAATCAACACGACAACACAACAGAACAACAGAACAACACATCAACACACCAATACACCCACACAAGACACCAACACATCAATACACTAAGAAATCAACCCAACCGACCCAACTACACATCAATACATCGACTCCGCGATACACCAACACAACAACACACCAACACAACAACACACCAATACAACACAACACACCAAGACGCTGTGATTGTCAGTAAGCGTTTGTTGGCCCCTTCCAGAAACGCATACCCACAGAAATACATAAAAGGTTGCTTGAGTATTAGTGACTGCATCTCTCACACACGCACGCACACACGCACGCACACACACACACACACAGCCTCCTCCTACGCCCTTGCAATTTCCCATTCATACGGCAGATGCTGCAAAACGGCCTCAGAGTTCGTCATGGCTTCACACCGGCACGGAGGGCAGGGAGGAAAGTCATTGTGGATTCAGTTATGAGTCACACGCACACACACAGGAAATGATGTTGCTAGGTTTCACCCCGTCAAGAGGGCTCTGAGAGGGGGCTCCTCTTTCAGAGAAGGCTTCAGCCTTCCTGTGGTTCTGATTATCGCGTTGCTTTTGTCTCTCCTCCTCTTCTCACCACCGTGCCTACCCTCGGCGCTGCTCGCGTTGCACATGCTGGAGACGCCGAGGCAGAGGAAGTCTGCGCACAGCTGTCGAAGCGCGACGTGCACTGAATGGAAATCCTGCTCATCTCTTTCCCTCCGCGTGCAGCGAGAGCAGAAGAGAGCGAGCTTCTCCTCGCCGAGCCGCTGGGCTCCTCGCTGCAGCGCTCAGAGAGAGGTCATTGATCGATGCTCCGAGCCCCGACCTCTTCTCTTCAGCGGATCGTTGGTGTTTGGTTTGGTTTTACTCCCACACCCGGGCCGGGGGTTTTACCCCTCGATGTTGTTATTGCGCCCTTGGCCTATTGTTTTGTGGTGTTGTTGTTTACAATGAGCCCCCCTCCCCTCCGCCTTCTCATAAAGAGAGACAAGAGCTTATCGTAGGTCTGATGACCTTGATGGATTTAAGGGGCGGGGGGGATGCGGAGCGCAATGCATGCTGGGAGCGTGTGATAACCAGGGAGGTGTTTATAGAAACACCAAGGCTGCCCGCCGCCAGGTGAGCCTTGGAACCTTACAGAAGTTTGCAGCGCGGAGGAGGATGACTCACCCTCCGTTCACATAGAGCAGAGGCTGGTGTCCCTGGTGACCAGGTGAGGCTGGCGGCAGGGCAGCATGTGGCTCACGAGGTAGAGAGGGTCGGCTGGTAACCGGAAGGTTGCTGGTTCGATCCCCCGCTCCTCCTATCGGAGTGTCGCCGTATCGGAGTGTCGCCGTGTCGCCGTGTCGCCGTGTCCCTGAGCGAGACACCTCACCCTGACTGCTCCTGACAAGCTGGCTGTCGCCTTGCGTGGTCGACTCCCCCGTCAGTGTATGAACGTGTGTATGAATGGCTGGATGTTGGGTAGTATTGTAAAGCACTTTGAGTGGCCATTGGTTAGAAAAGCGCTGTAAAAATGCAGGACATTTACCATTTACAGCAGTCGGAGCAGGGGAACTATAGGGGTGACAACCAACCAGTCATGGTTTCGTTTTCCTTTTATCATGATTAATGGGAGGTGAGAGCAAACTAGGAGTCGTCGCATCACAACGGGGTGAGATATGTTGTATTCAACAATCCCCTGATTCAAGTGACTGCTAGAGAGAGAGGGGATAAATATTTCACTGAACAATAGGACCATGGAAACCATGGAAACGGTCAACAATCGTGGAACTGGCGTCAGATTGTTGGCGATCTGGATTAAACCGGTATCATTGTTAGTGATCTGGATTAACCCGGTATCATTGTTTCTGATCAAAAGGTGTTGATTACCTGCGATCCACAAATCAATGAACGCTCGGCTGCGACGGGGGAACGGCTTAAGAGATGAATGGATTCAGTCTTTTCTTCTCTTATCATCCTTCTTACCATCTCTGTCGTTCTCTCTGTGAAAAACATCAGGTGTATGATTACAGCAGAACTAAAACCCAAAAGAATGAAACAAAACGGATCCTATGAAGAATACCCCAGAAGGGGAATCGTATATCTAAAACCCAACAACAAAGATTTGTCGCACACACACACACACACACGGAGACAGAGACACACACTAACAGACAGACACACAGACACGAACACACACAATCACTAACAGAGACACACACACACACACACACACACACACACACACACACACACTCACACTCACACTCACACTCACACTCACTCGTTCTCCAGATGTAGCGATGGAAGGTGAATGAGAGGAAGTGGTATGTGTAGCGGATGAAAACGGATGCAAATTGCCTCTCGCCACTACTCCCCTTAATTCCATATTTGCCTTTGGGGCTTCATGGGAGAGGAGAGGCGGAGGGCAGTGGGCCGCACGCCATCCCTCCTGAAGGGTGTTCCTGGAGCTTTAAGAGTGTTTGCCGTGCCATCGGCCGCACGCAAGTGCACACACACGCAAGTGCACACACACGCAAGTGCACACACGCTCCGGCTTTCAGCCAACCCGACAGGGGGGGGGGGGGGGGGGGGGGGTAGCTCCTACCAGCGGGACCTAGTCGGATCTCAATAAACAATCCTAGTATGCTCCCAGTATGCTCCCATTATGCTGGTTGTGTGCCCTGCCTGGCCACTTGGCACGGCTCCTCTCTGTCAAACCCCCCCCCCCCCCCGATGGGGTCCCGCTGATCCCCTCTCCCTTCCCTCCCAGGGGGGCCTTCTCCGAGGTGGTGATGGCGAGGGAGAGGGCCACGTCCAAGATGGTGGCCATCAAGTGCATCCCCAAGAAGGCGCTGAAGGGGAAGGAGACCAGCATCGAGAACGAGATCGCCGTGCTCAGGAAGTAAGGCATGATTGGGATCTGAGTATAGAGTATTGTATTCATTACTGTACTGAGTACTGTATTAATTACTGTATTGTATTGAGTAATGTGTACTGTACTGAGTATTGCGTCCTTTATGAGTACTGTATGGAGTACTGTATTGAGTAATGGGTACTGTAATGAATATTGAATACTGTATTGAAAATTGAGTACTGTACTGAGTAATGTATACTGTACTGAGTACTGTATTAATTACATCACTGAACTATACTGAGTACTGTACTGTGTCCTGTAAAGAATGGATCTGGGTTCGGAATGCCTCCACACTTTATCTAGCATCATTGGCAACAAAAGCGTCTCCCTTGTTACACACAAGCACACGCACACACACGCATGCTGCGTGACTCCAGGTGAGGCGGTTCACTCCCAGGGCCTGATGGGTAATTCCTCCGGTTATCAGTCGCCCCTGACACCGGCGGAGGCTGGTTGTTGGGTATAGTTGCCTGGTTACAGTTGCTACCCGTTGACTGCTGTTACTGGGTTTATTTCTCTCTAATCTTCACGCGTGTGCGTGCGCGTGCGTGTGTGTGTGTTTCTTTCTTTCTTTCTTTCTTTCTTTCTTTCTTTCTTTCTTTCTTTCTTTCTTTCTTTCTTTCTTTCTTTCTTTCTTTCTTTCTTTCTGTTTGCAAGTGTGTGTGTGTGTCTTTTTGTTTGCAAGTGTGGTTGTCTTTCTGTTAGCAAGTTTATGTATCTTTTGTAAGAGTGTTTGTGTGTGTGTCTTTCTGTTTGTGTGTGTGTGTGTGTGTGTGTCCCTTGCTGTGTTCACTCCCACCGGCTCCCCATCACCTTTTGACTGTGTTTCTATTCTGTTCGAGTCCCTTTGTTGCATCGTGACACCGGTCGCTGCTCCCTCACACTCTGATTATCCTGGTGTGAAGCCTCCTACTCATCCACACACTCCTCCACACACTCTGCCTCCCCCTCCACCTCCTCCTCTTCCTCCTCTTCCTCCTCCTACACACACCAAGGTTTCTTCACCTTGTCAAAATGTGTTTGAAGCGACGTGACTAGTTTTACCGACACACACACACACACACACACACACACACACACACACACACACACACACACACACACACACACACACACACACACACACACACACACACACACACACACACACACACACACACACACGGGGGGGGGCCTCACTGACCTTTCCGTTTCCCGCCTCTTCCAGGATCAAGCATGAGAACATCGTTGCCCTGGAGGACATCTACGAGAGCCACAACCACCTGTACCTCATCATGCAGCTGTGAGTCCCCCGTCCCCCTCCCCACGTCAGGCTGGGTTCAGTTGCCTGCTGATGAA
Source organism: Gadus chalcogrammus (assembly GCF_026213295.1). Classification (NCBI taxonomy): domain Eukaryota; kingdom Metazoa; phylum Chordata; class Actinopteri; order Gadiformes; family Gadidae; genus Gadus; species Gadus chalcogrammus. The sequence goes on from NC_079420.1 coordinate 10,539,768, forward strand.
ACGCCTCCCTGCTCTCCGCGTCAGGGAGTCACACTGACAGGCCACTGACAAGACACCGACAGCTTTCACACATGAGTTAGCTAGCTTCACTATCCTCCTCGCCCCTGTGTGCTGACCACCAGGGGGTCTGGTGGTCAGCTAGCTTCACCAGCATCCTGTTAGCGTCACTAGCATCCTCTCCCCTCTATGTTAGCTAACTCTCCTCCTCGCCCCTGTGTGCTGACCCCCAGGGTGTCGGGTGGTCAGCTAGCTTCACTAGCATCCTGCTAGCGTCACTAGCCTCCTCTCCCCTCTGTGTTAGCTAACTCTCCTCCTCGCCCCTGTGTGCTGACCTCCAGGGTGTCTGGCGGCGAGCTGTTCGACCGCATCGTGGAGAAGGGCTTCTACACGGAGATGGACGCTAGCCGGCTGATCCGCCAGGTCCTCGACGCCGTCAACTACCTCCACTCCATGGGCATCGTGCACCGCGACCTCAAGGTACCAGCCCCCGTAGCACCGCGACCTCAAGGTACCAGCCCCCGTAGCACCGCGACCTCAAGGTACCAGCCCCCCTAGCAGCCAGTCCTCAAGGTGTCAGCCCCCCCTAGCACCCAGTCCTCAAGGTACCAGCCCCCCTAGCACCCAGTCCTCAAGGTACCAGCCCCCCTAGCACCCAGTCCTCAAGGTACCAGCCCCCCTAGCACCCAGTCCTCAAGGTACCAGCCCCCCTAGTACCCAGTCCTCAAGGTACCAGCCCCCCTTGCACCCAGTCCTCAAGGTACCAGCCCCCCTAGCACCCAGTCCTCAAGGTACCAGCCCCCCTAGCACCCAGTCCTCAAGGTGTCAGCCCCCGTAGCACCGCGACCTCAAGGTGTCAGCCCCCCTAGCACCCAGTCCTCAAGGTGTCAGCCCCCGTAGCACCGCGACCTCAAGGTGTCAGCCCCCCTAGCACCCAGTCCTCAAGGTACCAGCCCCCTAGCACCCAGTCCTCAAGGTACCAGCCCCCCTAGCACCCAGTCCTCAAGGTGTCAGCCCCCCTAGCAGCCAAGACCCCCTAGCAGCCAGCCTCTCCCTGACGCGCTGGGGAGGACCTGATCTGGAACCAGGCTTCCTGAACATTGGAAGCCTGGTTCCCTAACCTTAAAGTACAGAATAAGGATAAAACTAACATCTCTTTCACATCTGAAAAAGTTATGATCACGACTTACAAGGGAGGGTGTGTGTGTGTGTGTGTGTGTGTGTGTGTGTGTGTGTGTGTGTGTGTGTGTGTGTGTGTGTGTGTGTGTGTGTGTGTGTGTGTGCCTTCCATCGCTCCGTTTAGAGAAATCGTTGTCGTTTTTTTTTTTTAATATGTGTATGTTTTTGTGCGTGTGTGTGCGTGCATGCGTTACTGTGTAAACGGCCCCAGAATGCACCTGGTGTGGGTGAGTCATCCCAGACCCTGACTCACCCGGACTCTCCCGGCCGTGTCTCCTCTGTCTCCCTCTCAGCCGGAGAACCTGCTGTACTTCAACCCCCTGGACGACTCCAAGATCATGATCAGCGACTTCGGCCTGTCCAAGATGGAGGGCACAGGAGACGTGATGGCCACGGCCTGCGGGACCCCTGGATACGTCGGTGAGCCCCCCCCCCCCCCCCCCCCCCCGGCGCTCAGCTGATGACATCCAGATGGGCTAGTGATCAGCCGCCACTAAAGAAAGCGTTTCAGAAGCACTTTAGTTACTAGTTTTACATGTAGTTTTGTATCTTTATGGACAGGACAGGAAAGAGGAAGAGGCCAGTGGGTTGGAGTAGAGGGACAGGACAGTGAAGAGAGGCAGGACAGTTTGTTGGAGAAGAGGAACGGGACAGGGAAGAGACAGGCCAGTGGGTTGGAGAGAGGCAAGACAGTGGCTTGGAGAAGAGAGACAAGACAGTGGCTTGGAGAAGAGGGACAAGACAGTTGGTTGGAGAAGAGAGGCAAGACAGTGGCTTGGAGAAGAGAGACAAGACAGTTGGTTGGAGAAGAGAGGCAAGACAGTGGCTTGGAGAAGAGGGACAAGACAGTTGGTTGGAGAAGAGAGGCAAGACAATGGCTTGGAGAAGAGAGACAAGACAGTGGCTTGGAGAAGAGAGACAAGACAGTGGCTTGGAGAAGAGAGACAAGACAGTTGGTTGGAGAAGAGAGACTTGTAGCTTAGACAACGTTGGGAATGGAACCCGGTTCTAGAGGGGGTTTAGCCTAAACAGTCAGCGCCGTATTCTCACAGATCAAAAGGCCCTCGTCTCTGAGCCTGGATGCTTTAGGTGTGGCGGGTCTCAGATCAGAGGGGGTCTCACTGCATTAGCCGATTCTCCCAGTGGGTGACTGTTTGATTCCCTCAACAGCCCCTGAGGTGTTGGCTCAGAAGCCCTACAGCAAGGCGGTGGACTGCTGGTCCATCGGAGTCATCGCCTACATCCTGTGAGTCCTCAGTAAACAGGTTTCAGTGCCTCTAGCGCTGGGGTCTCTGCTGTAGATCATCTACAGACAGCTGCTCAGTTCTCTACCAGCCACAGTATTATTAATGATTATGAATATTAATGTTAATATTGTTATGGTTATCAACATTATTATTAATACTAAGATTATTATTATTATTATTATAATAATTATTATTATTATCATCTGTTGTGAATTGTGTGGTAATAAACTGAAATTTTGGTATTTTAATAAGAGAATGGAGGCAAGTAATTGTTATATAATTTAAATGACAGATATCCTCATTCAGAGCTTGATCGCAATATGAAGAATCAGACCCGTTTTTTCCCTTTATTCCCCCTGTCGGCCGCGTTCCTCTGATTCTGTCCTTGCCGTCCTAATCCCTCTGACCTGACCGCTTCTACGTGCAATATGGGCGATGTTGGGGGGGGGGGGGATGAGATTGGGCCATGCCCCAGTGGGACGTCCGTGCTCACAGTGTGGTCGTGTAATCCTCCGTCTGCAGGCTGTGTGGCTACCCCCCCTTCTACGATGAAAATGACTCTAAGCTCTTTGAGCAGATCCTCAAAGCAGACTACGAGTTTGATGCCCCGTATTGGGACGACATATCAGACTCGGGTGAGTGTGTGTGTGTGTGTGTGTTTGTCTCTCTGTTTCTGTGTCCGTCTCTTTGTTTCTGTGTCTGTCCTTGTCTCTGTCTTTCTCTTTAGCTTTCTGTCTGTGTGTCTCTCTCTCTGTCGGTCTTTCTCTGACTGCTGTGAGGCCAGGTTTCTGTGCTATCTGTCAGTCTCTGTGTCTGTCTGTCCTTGCCTGTGTGTCTGTCTCTGGGCGCTGAGGCCACGTGTCTGCTGGGTGTATTTACATGACCAGACCAAATCCCTGCATTGATCTCTTTGACATTTGGCCCCTCCCCCCTCCCCTCTCCCTCTCCAGCTAAAGACTTCATCAGCAACCTGATGGAGAAGGACCCAGAGAAACGCTTTACGTGTGACCAGTCGCTCGAGCACCCCTGGTACACACACACACACACACACACACACACACACACACACACACACACACACACACACACACACACACACACACACACACACACACACACACACACACACACACACACACACACACACACACACACACACACACACACACACACACACACACACACACACACACGTGTGTGACGCAGTTCAACACGGGGCTGACGCACTTTTCAAGGAGCCCGTCTCCTCCCTCTGTCACCATGGCGCCAAGCCAAAACCCTGAGCCGCCAACCCTGAGAGGAGAAGAGGGATCTCTGATTAACTGTCCGCCAATTAGGGGCTGGTGTCATGAAGGGCCCTTGAAGAATGCCTGACGAACGTTAAGGAACGGCCGGCCACCAGCCCTGACCACGGGCCCAGCAGGGGGGTCCGGCTGCAGGGGGGTCATGCACTTAAAAATAGTACTTAGCTCGGCTTTTTTGTAGATGGGCAATAGGTTACCATAGTGATTGTTAGTGCTTGGCACTTGGTTCTATGAACATACATACTGTACCGACAGCGACATACTGTTGTTTGTCTTTCTTCTGACACATGTACTTATTGTAAGACGCTTTGGATAAAAGCGTCGGCTAACCGCCCTGAATGTAAATGGATGTTGGCTGAGCTGGAAGGAAGCAGGTAAGATAAGGTCTTATCTCCCTGGCGAGGAACACACCGGTGTCCCAGTGCTGTTGACTCTTCATTCCAGATAAACCAAACACATAATCATGGCTCTGATTCATTTACATTTGCAGAAACAACACTATATCGCCGTCGGTACAGTAAGGATGTTCAGAGAACCAAGGCCCAAGAGCCAAGCACTAACAATTGTTAGGTTAACCCATTCCCCGTACACAGCAAAGATAGCTAGGATAAGATGCTGTACGATGCTACTATTCCACTGTTATAAATGCCGGGAGGTGCTAACATGCTATAAGTGCTTACATTAAGTGCTAGCTTTCACCTGGTTGTAGCGCTGTACCGTGTTCAAACCAGGGCCTCTACATCTTCTATTAGGGGTGGGAATCACAGGGTGCCTCACGTCACGACGCGATTCACCACAAACGGCCCATGATGCCGATGATATCGCCATTCAGTGATTTGCAATGATCAATATATTGTTAGACAGTCCAAGATGATCCATCCCGATATATGTCTAACAATGAATACAAAAGGGCCATGAAAGGGTTGAGTTCATCAGTTACTCGTCTTTGGCAAGTTGACTTCCGTTCTAGTTTCCCTGGTTCATGTGTTGAGCGCCACCTGGAGGACCAATGAAGTAGCGACGCTGGGAGCAGGGAGATCGCTTTGAAGCGCCTTTTTATTTTATTAATGAATGTAGCGATATTTGCCGCCAGCGTATCGATTCTCACATCGCACAAAGAAGGGCGACGACGTATCGCTGTATCGATATTTAGTCCCACCCCTATTGTTCATACTGCGGCGCGTACATATCTTTGATGACGCAGATGAAGCCTTGTGTGATGGGTGACGGCGCAACATCTTAAAGGGGCGCAACATCTTAAAGGGGACGTATTTTGCCACCAGGTGTGACTGTGATTAGCCTTACAAGCGTTTCTAAAATCTGCTCCATATGACATCACTAGTGGGCGTGTCCACCTAGATCTGTGCTTGATAGATCAGTTTACCAGCCTACAAGCCTACCCAGTGGACTGAGATAAACGTTGCTCATCTATCCAGCACAGATCTAGGTGGACACGCCCACTAGTGATGTCATATGGGGCCGATTTTCATAACGTTTATAAGGCTAATCACACTCACACTTGGTGGCATAATATGTCCCCTTTAAAGACTTGTTCATGCATTATTCCCTCTGTTTTCTTTTAAGTATCTATTTAATTTTCAGCAAAATCTTAAATACATTGCATTCTTTTGAACTTTGCTGTTTTCTCGTACTTATCTATTTTATTTCATTTTATTGTATGACAATGTTTCTATGTGAGGCGCTTTGAGTCTGCCACGTGTATGAAAAGTGCTACATAAATAAATTTGCCTTGCCTTCTTATTCCAGGATCGCCGGAGACACTGCGCTCTGCAAGAACATCCACGAGTCTGTCAGCCGACAGATGCGCAAGAACTTTGCCAAAAGCAAATGGAGGGTGAGTGGAAGTGCTTTTTACCAAAACACACACAGGGTTGGGGATAAGGGACAGGCAGGCTTAACCTGCACACAAGGATAGTCTGAGATCATTTTATACATAGGGTGGCGACTAAATGTCCCCAAATTTGGCAGCCATCAACGTCATGACTTACAGTATGAAGAAAGGCATTTGTCCCTCAGCTTAAAGGTGAGCCATGCTTCTGCTCTGAGCTACAGGGATATGAGGGAGAGTCAGTATTCTAATTATATATAGTACTTCAATGATCCAAAGGGACTTGGATGGGTTAGATTGTGCTAGATTGTGGAACTTGGGTATTTACACGACCTTTCTGGCAAACACCCACCAGACTACCCCTCACTTCCCCTCATACTCATGTTGCCATTCTGTATCCTCTCTTTCCCTTTCTCTCTTCCTCTTTCTCCCCCCCCCAGCAAGCCTTCAACGCCACGGCGGTGATCCGTCACATGCGCCGCCTCCAGCTCGGCAGCAGCTTCAACAGCAGCATGGACGCCGGCCACGCCCCCGGCGGGCACAACCGCCCCCCCACCAAGAGCCAGTCCGTGGACTGCGACCCATGTGAGTCCCCCCCCCCCCCACCCCCACTCTCTAAGCCTCCCACCCAGCCTCCCCCTTAGAGAGGGGTCTGGTTCAGGTTCTCCCAGACGTATGTATCTGTAATAAACCACAGTGTCTAAAGACCCCAGGAGGTCACTAACCCCCCCCCCCCCTTCTAATGCAGACTATATATATAAATAGATGGATATATAAAGCGAGCCGGCAGAATTATCCATCTCCTCTCCTGCATCTCGAAAATGTTCAGCTGGACCTTTTGGGAAATATTCCATAGAGTAAAATAACTCAACTGCTAATAATAATAATAATAATGAGGTTTTTAAAAAGATAATTCAGCAAAAATATTCCAGTGGCACGATAGAATAATAGAAGACTAGAAAGAGTGTTTCACCCACGCCAGACGCAGATCAGGCCGTTAGGATGTGGTCTGATTAGTTTGAAACGCGGTTTAAACAGTTCCCTGAGAGACACGAAGCTAGTGTGCACGGTTGCCCTCTTGTGGTCAACAGAAGAAACCACACGGCAACTCTTACCAGTCAATCAAAATCCTCCAATAAAACACGTAATAGTTAAGTAACGTCGAATACATACAGTATCATTGTCATTTCTTGAAACATCTTTAAGTCGGAGTAATTCTCCAACACATTTACACGTATCTGTTTATCATATAATATTACAAAAATTACGGAGATGGAGTAGAGGTTGCCAAATGTTAAGACTTGGCGGTTAGTCAACATTATATTGGCGAATGCCTTTTATTGTCGGGTTATTGTAATCTGTCCACAAAAAAATAGTATTATTATATACTATAATTCCCTTTTTGTTGGAAAACAAAACCAGTTTTTCCAATTCTGTGGTCTAACCCAAAGCAGGGTTTTAAATCGCTGCAGTCTCAAAACCAAAGCAGGGTTTTAAATTGCTGTGATATTAAAACCAGAGCAGGGTTTTAAATCGCTACGGCCTTAAAACCAGATTAGGGTTTTAAATCGGTTTATAAATCAGCGACCTTAAACCAGAGCATGGTTTTAAATCGCTACAGCCTTAAAACTAGAGCAGGGTTTTAAATCGCTACGGTCTTAAAACCAGAGCAGGGTTTTAAACGCGATGCTCTATATTCCCACGGTGTGTCTGACTTCCTGCTTCCTGTCCAGGCCCCCCCACGGCCCCCCTGGCCCCCCCGGCCGGCGGCCCGGAGCCCAAGGTGCCCCCCACGGTGCGGGAGGAGCCCGGCGGTGTGGCGGAGGAGGGCGAGGTGACGGAGGCGGCGGGGGGGGTGCGGGCGCGGCCCTCCTCCGTCACCGTCATCAGCACCGGGACTAAATGACGCCAGGTGCCGCGGGAGGTTAGCTGGGAGACCACCGAGCTCTGAGACGGAGAGGAGGAGAGGGGGACGGAGGGTCCCCAGCCGTCGCCGTGGTTACCCTGATCTCCCGCAGCCTCCCATCCTCCACCACTTGTCGCTGTCGCCGCACACCACCTACAACACCACCTACAACACCACCCATACCGCCGCCGCCGCCACCTGACGCTGCTGCACGACGTCGGGGGGGGGGGGGGGGAAGGAAGAGGTCGAGAGACGGCGTTGGCTCGGCTACTGTTGTCACGGCAACAGCATTTCCTCCCACCCGGCGCATCCACCGCTGGAACCTGGAGGTTTGAGAAAGCGTTAGTGAAGGCGAGGGGCGAGGATATTACAGAGGAGGGACGGTCCACTCAACCAGAGGGAGGGGGGCAGTGTTGAAGACCCCCCCCCATCCCCGTGGACTGGGCGTGGTCCAGGCCGCAGGGTGGGGGCGGGGTTTAACCAGACTGCTCTGAGTGGCAGCGCAGAGCCCCGCCCTTGTGTGACTCCGCCTTGTTGTGATTCTCATCATGCCTGCACTTGTGGAGTGACGTCATGTGACGCTAGAAGGAGCCGGGCGCTCTGATGGAACGTGACTCTGTTGTTGTGTGTTTCTCCTGAGTCTCAAGCGTTTGTATTTATTCGCCGTGGTCAGAGCTGCTTGGTTTCTGGGCTTGTGATTACCGACAGTATGGTGTGTTGTTTATTCCCTCTTCGCTAAATGTGTGTGTGTGTGTGTGTGTGTGTGTGTGTGTGTGTGTGTGTGTGTGTGTGTGTGTGTGTGTGTGTGTGTGTGTGTGTGTGTGTGTGTGTGTGTGTGTGTGTGTGTGTGTGTGTGTGTGTGTGTTGATGGTATTACTTGCAATGTTGATTTAGCAAAAGATGACATTTCCTTATTTATTTTCTTACAATGTATTAGGACTTTTGTAAGAATATATAACAAACAGATATGTGTTGTAGAATTACTCCGACTTAAAGATGTTTCAAGAAATGGCAATTATAATGTATGTAATCGACGTTACTTAACTATTATGTGTTTTATTGGAGGATTTTGATTGACTGGTAAGAGTTGCCGTGTGGTTCCTTCTGTTGACCACAAGAGGGCGACCGTGCACACTAGCTTCGTGACTCTCAGGGAACTGTTTAAACAGCGTTTCAAACTAATCAGACCACATCCTAACGGCCTGATCTGGGTCTGTGGTTGGTGTGGGTGAAACCCTCTTTCTAGTCTTCTATTATTCTAACGTGCCACTGGAATATTTTTGCTGAATTATCTTTTTAAAAAGATCATTATTATTATTATTAGCAGTTGAGTAATTTTACACTCGTCTGAATATTTCCCACAAGGTCCAGCTGCACATATTTGACATGTTGCAGAAGGAAAAGGAAAATTCTGCCGGCTCGCTTTAGATATACATATACAATATATATAGTCTGCATTAGAAGTCGTGTCCAGTTGCTGCAGTATTGCTTGAGACTATGGGGTTGGGAGTGAGGGGGGGAGGTACCAGTGATTAGTGACCTCCTCATAAACGTCTTTAGACACTGTGCTTTCATACAGACGCTCTGAATTTAGCAGCCCCATGCTGCCTTTTTTCTCCCTCCTTCTCCCTTTTGCTCCAGCTTTCTTTCTCCCTCTTTCTCCCTCCTATCCCTCTTTCTCTCTCTTCCTCCCTCCTTCTCTCTCTTCCTCCCTCCTTCTCTCTCTTTCTCTCTCTTCCTCCCTCCTTCTCTCTCTTCCTCCCTCCTATCCCTCTTTCTCTCTCTTCCTCTCTCTTCCTCCATCTCTAATCTCTGTCCCTCTAGCTGGTCACCAGAGAAGGGGAGGACTTGTGTTGGTGTAACAGGAAGTGTGTGTGCATGACCGGTCTCCTGGAACAGGCAGGGGCTCCACCTCCCTGATGACCTCACTTCCTGTCGGCCCTGTGGACACTGGCAGAGAGGAACCACTATGACCCCTGTAAATAGAACCTTCCCCATGTTTGCTTTGGTTTATTTGGTTTTGGGTGTATATTGTGTTCCTTGCACTTTCTCTGAAAGAATGCCACAAGTGAGGCAAAAAAAAATAAATAAATATGTATTCAACTTGGATGGGTTTTCTTCATCTTGTTTTACTTGGACGTCGCTGACACTCTTGTCTTTAGTTCACTTTATTGCGTCTTTAATGGTTAAGAAACGTTCTAAATGATGTCATAGATTAGACCGCAAGCTTACAAAGCTGTTCTTACTCAAAGTGTGTGTGTGTGGTGGTGCGTGTGTGTGTGGGTGTGTATGTGTTGTCAGTGTATTACTGACAATGTGAACGCAAATTAAAAAATTGTGATTCAATAGGGATACATATGAGGCTGTTCTACACCAAAAAAAATACAAACATTATTTTTGTTACTTTTTATTCTCTACACCAGGGGTGCCCAACCAGTCGATCGCGGTCTACCAGTAGATCGCCGACAGATCCCAAGTCGATCGCGAGGGGTGAAGAAAAAAAAAAAAAAAAAGTTTTTTTTTTTTTTTTTTTTTTAATGAAATTAAATTTGCGCGGGACATATACGCGCGGTAGTGCATGTGCTGTTAACAGCAGTTGAAAGCCGTCAACAGTAGTTACACACTCCTAAACGTTGGCATGGCTGAGGGGAAACAAGCTAAGACCTACCATTTTCACCCTGAGTGGGAGGAAGATTATTGATTATCGTTGAGAAGGTGCCGTGCGCAGACGGAATGAAACCCCCACTGAAGTCCGTAGGTTCACGATACAACCCCCCCCCCCCCCCCCCCCCCCCCCCCCCGTCAACAATTGTTCTCTACCCCCCCCCCCCCCCCCCCCCCCCTGGCTTGAAGGTAGGTTTGCTGGTAGATCTCGGGAGGTTGGCTACTTGAAAAGTAGATCTTGGGTCAAAAAAGGTTGGGCACCCCTGCTCTACACAATCCTTCCCCTTTGCTTGGGAAATCACGAGGTGTGTAACCGGCCAAAGGGTGTCATTGCACAGGCAGAGACCTTTACATATCCAGTGTTGCGGACTGTGTTCAGAATCACACTGCTGAGGTCAGGGCTGGTCCCAGGTGGACTGGCCCCCTGGGCTCTTATGGGCTAGACGCTGGTCTCAGGAGAACTCCCCCTGGTCCCAAGTAGGCTGACCCCCTGGTCCCAGGCCGGCTAGGGGGCCTGTGGGTTGTACTGGTGGGAGGGGTACATGCCATCATAGTGGAACTCCCTCCACTGCTCCGTGGACTCCCGGCTCTTCTCGTCCTGCTCTGTAGGATTAGAGAGCAGATGAACATCCATTAGGGATCAGGGACCCGACCGCGTTCACTGGAGGACTTAGGGAGGCCCTCACACACCTCGCTAAGGACTTACAATTAACAGATAATCAGGTGAATGGTTTGTTGTTGTTGTGGACAATGCAGTTTCCCAGCATGGAGAATCGTTTATTTTATCATAAGATTTTATATTTAACAATTATTTGCCGAAGGTGAAGTGAATAGTGGGATGGTCGAGGGGGCTATTCCCTACTGTTCACGGAGCCTGAGGTGAATAATTGTTTTAGTGTATACACGTGACGTGAACACTCCATCAATAAACAATTGAACCCTTTTTGCCGGGATTTATTTGTTTTTATTAGAGGTTTGTTTATTTATTTTTAGCGTGACGAGACGACCGTTTTGCGATGAAAACAATATCCCAAATTTGAGACCTCAATCATGGGATATTGCCCAATATCCCGAGATAGCGAACCAATCAAACTGCGCCATCTTAGGAGGTTCACGTGTAGCATATAGCCTACTAGGCTAATATGATTATAATTTTGTTATTTTGCATGTCTTGCAATTACTATAATACATTTCCAGTTTTTGTGGACAATTCTGTTTCCGAGCATGTAGAATTGTTTATTTTTAATATAATATTTAATATAATATATTATTATTGTTATTTTGCATCTGTTTGAATTAATATAATCAATAAACATAAACCACAACAGAAGGAGCTTTGTGTTGCTTAGCTGTTTTGTTTATGATAACGCAGTACTGTTAAGGTGTTAAGATTCTGAAAGTCAGTATTTCAGCAACTCACCGTCTCCCTCCTCCTCGGCGTGGCTCTCCAGCCTCGCCCGCTTGGCCTCGTGGAACTGCCTCCTCCTCTCGTCCGCGGCCAGGACCTGCCTCTGCTCGGCTGGATGGAGAGAGGAGACCGGGGAGAGGGGCACTCAACTTCATGATCGGGAGGTACGGTTGTTACAGGGGATATTTGTGATACAGTGTGTGCGTAACACATGCTGTATTAAGTCAGTGGTTCTAAAACTTTTTCTATAAGTGTACCCGCTCTAAGATATTTCCTCAGCTGAGTACCTCTTTCACTGACGCAAAAACTTTTGGGGAGAAAACAAAATCTGTGTAAACATGAACAGCAAAAGGCTGCACATGCTCACAATTTAGTGAGAAACATGGGCCTGTGCTTCATGCAACTGTTGGCTAATTTCTCCCCACAAAAGAAGAAGCGCCACGCCAGGGAAGGGTCAGATCATGTGGCAACTGACACCTACGACGTTTTGGTGTTTCTGAATGAGCTTTCTTTTTCACGGATTTTCCTTTCTCCTTGTTTCCAGATTTACATTTCTACCACTTGTACATTTTTGCGATTTTCTTTTGTCTAGCTTTCAGAATTTAAACATTCTTTATTTATTTTAGAAAATTTCAGGAAGACCACCTGCAGTGCTCCAAAGTACCCCTAGGGGTAGGCGTTGCCCCATTTGAGCATCACTGTGTTAAGTGATTAAACATTAATCTAGATCAGGGGTGCCCAACCTTTTTTGAGCCAAGATCTACTTTTCAAGTAGCCAACCTCCCGAGATCTACCAGCCTAGTGTCAACATTGCAAACCTACCTTCACATTTTTTTTGTTTGTTTTTTCTTCTTCACCCCTCGCGGTCGACTTGGGATCTGTCGGCGGTCTACTGGTAGACCGCGATCGACTGGTTGGGCACCCCTGATCTAGATAGCTGAATTCATACGTCTTAATGTTGGGTGCTCGTTAAACACATGCCAATCTACACAGGAATGATCGCAACCAATTAGACTGGGTTTGAAATGTTTGCAGGTCAGGTCATGACATTTGACCTTTTGTAGAATCCTTTACTCAGGTCTTAGCCTGCAACGTCTGAAACATTTTTGGGATTTAGTTTCTCTGCTTATGGTCTGAAATTCAGTCCCAACACAAATATCTTCATTCTTCATCCTTCAAATGACCATCCACCAAAACTGAAACAACGGCGTTAGATTCAGTTTTGTGGAATCAGAATCATGTGGTTTCCTTCGTCAAATTAAAGTCTCCACATTTCGTTTTTCAACCTCATCTTTATTCTTTCTTAGGCTCATTCCCAGCCTATACTGGGAATGAGCACATTCCCAGTATAAGCTTCAACCTCCGACTCTGGTCTCCACTGTTCTCTCTCAGTGGTTCCTCTCCTTTCTGCTCTGGTTTCCACTGGTCTCTCTCTGTGGTTCTTCACCTTTCTGCTGTGGTCTCCACTGGTCTCTCTCTTTGGTTGCTCTCCTTTCTGCTCTGGTTTCCACTAGTCTCTCTCAGTGGTTCCTCTCCTTTCTGCTCTGGTCTCCACTGGTCTCTCTCTGTGGTTCTTCACCTTTTGACTCTGGTCTCCACTGGTCTCTCTCGGTGGTTCCTCTCCTTTCTGCTCTGGTCTCCACTGGTCTCTCTCGGTGGTTCTTCACCTTTTGACTCTGGTCTCCACTGGTCTCTCTCGGTGGTTCCTCTCCTTTCTGCTCTGGTCTCCACTGGTCTCTCTCGGTGGTTCTTCACCTTTTGACTCTGGTCTCCACTGCTTTGCGTTAGTCTTTCTCGTGGTGTTCTTCCAATATATTGACGCATAACTCCAGTCCATGACCTCCTCAGGCCCGCTCTCACCTCCCTGCCAGCAGAACCGTCTCCTCTCCGTACCGCTACATGACACCTGTCTGGGAATTCACCGTCTCCCAGTGGGCAAACATTCTCCTCGTTCTCTGGGGTGATTTAGTGCAGAATATAGGGGACTGTGTAGGAACAGGGAGGGAAGGGTTTACAGGTGTTTGTTCTTCAGCAGTTCTATCATCTAACTCGCTGTTTACTCTGTTACGTACATTCAAATAGATGGTTCGAACCCATCACTCATTCGTATAAGTCTATAAGATCCATAGTTTGATGTTATATTTTCTAAGAAGGCCTTGAACTGCAATTTAAATCTATTTAAATCATTGCGTAATACCACTAAATTATACTATGATACGAAGTAATCAACCCTATAGATACTTTTAATGAGTACTATTTTCGGAGGGTATTTGAACTTCCACATTAGTACGGCGGTACTCATACATATATACGACTACTCTGTACACACAGGCTGCAGTGTGTAGCCTGTGTGCTACATGCTCCATGCTAGCCTGCGCCTCCTGTTGCTATAGCCTCCATACTTCGACTAGTCTGGTCTTGTCTTGGGGTAAGGGGGGGTAGTGGGGGTTGGGTTCTGACTAGACCGACCACCTGAGGCCCCGAGGTGGGCCCTGACATCGGCTGTCCTCCCCTGGTCAGATCACCACCTCCCCCCAGCCAGGGAGTCTGTTCACTGCTGTCATGTCTCCGAGGGGGTCACGGCCCAACCAAACTCAATTTGGAATTCAGGAGGATTAAGTCAGGTCATGTGCTGTAGTTCCATACGCAGCATGAAGACCATAACAGGACAGAGTAGCCAGACACCAGCAGAACCAGGCAACAATTCATTCCTAAGTCGAATAGGAAAAATGAATTGTTGTGCCAAGAAATGATTTGGCCATAGCTCCTTAATAAAGGTTGAGAGGAACTCACTGACTGAGCGATATCTTAGGGGCTCTGACACAGAGGCCTTTAGAAGCACATATATATGTGGCGGCTAGGGGTAATCCACTCCCAGACTCAAGGTTATGGGTTCAATCCCAATGTCCACAGCCTAATTTTTTAATCTGACAACAAATCGTGTGTTCTTTCAGTGAGGCTTGGTTTGACTTGGATCCTGGTAATCCTGGTAATCACTTCTATATA
>NC_079420.1:10559327-10666827 GCF_026213295.1 Gadus chalcogrammus
CCCAACGATCTCAGATTAGAACCGTGGAGCTCCGGGAGGCATGCGGCTCAGGAGGTAGAATGAGTTGGCTGGTATCCGGAAGGTTGCTAGTTCGATCCCTGCTCCTATCGGGCTGTCTGCCGCCTTGCATGGTTGACTCCGCCGTCGGTGTGTGAATATGTGCATGAATGGGTGAATGTGAGGCAGTGTTGTAAAGCGCTTTGAGTGGCACTGGTTAGAAAAGCGCTGTATAAACGCAGTCCGTTTACGATTTACAATGTGGCAATGTTGACTTCCCAGCGCAGTGGTAGCGCTGGTAACGTGATACTGTGTGCTACTGGGGCTGGTCGTCCCATTCAGAGCACAATGCTTCCAGATTAGAACCGGGGAGCTTATAACCAACGAGCTGGCACAGGACTTACTGCGATGTTTCTGACGTTCAAAATACAACGTCTGTCGTTGTATGTGTCGTGGCGATTCTCATGTCCAGGGACGAAATATGCAATACAGACCATAACTAGCGACTACGTACTAAAATACTGGTTCCGTACCATTAGGACTTCCTTTTCCCCCCGAATATCCGAACTCTTTAAACCCCACAGTCTCAACACAAACGTCTGGTTTCTCCGTTAAAAGCCTTTTCGGTTCATAGTTTTGTAACTCAACCTGTCTGAACCATATGTGAGTAGTGCGTTTTCTGCGTGTCTCACCCAGGTGTGTGAGTAATGGGTGGAGTACGCAGTGACGCGCACACGCAGTATGCAACCATTCATGCAGGATTCATTCAACCATTCACGTCGGATGAAACCATTCATGCCGTGTTCCTGGTTTATGAGACGCCCCTTATGCTGTAACGCAATTCGTCTCTGTTTACGCCACACAGTGCGCAGGAAGCACCTCCTCCTCGCTTCCTGTGCGGCGTGCACTCTAGTATGGGTATAGTGTGAAGGCCCTTTCTCCTGTGAACGTGAGAACTACCGGTTGACCCTTCACAGAGAGAGAGACCCCTACCTGGAGTCCCCCACACCTGATGCCTGTGCTATGCCCGGCAGGTTTCCTGTTTGAGGTTGCAGGTGGGGTTGTATGTGGGTCGTGGACTGGTTCCCTTGGTGAGGGTCTGGGTGGGTGGGTTCAGTAACCTGACCCCCCCTCCCCGTTGAAGCAGCTGTAGCTGCACAGCTCTGGCAAAGAGAGCAGCATCAGATCGGATAGTGTGTGTGTGTGTGTGTTCGGTCCACGGTTCTTCTGGGTGTGTGCTCAAGCTTGTACGTTGGCATGTCTGTGTGTGTCTGTGGTTCTTCTCCGTGTGTGTGTGGTTCTTCTGGGTATGCACTCCAAGCTTGTACGTTGGTGTGTGTGTGTGTCTGTAAATGGATCTGTTTTGGTCTGCTAAGAGTTGATACGCAGCGAGCCACACCAACTTGTAGAGCAGGGGGTTGGGTTTGTGTCAGACCCCCTAAACTGTAGATGTTGTTGTGTTTGATGCTTTGGGGGGCGGCGCCATTTTGTGAATAGGTTTGAATATTGTTGTTTCATGTGGTGCGTACTGGGGGCAAGGAGTACGGGGGTAATGATGACCTGACCGCCAGTGAGGGGACAGTTGGCTGAAGGTTAATTTGTCACTTCTCAGCTCGCAGCAGCTGCTCAGTCGCAGGTTGGACTCTGGTCTAAACATAGCAGTGAATACAAACAGCTTCCTTCCACTACCAACGGCGCCCCCCCCCCCCCCTCCAAAATAACCAAACAACACTATACCCAGGCATCCACTCTCCTAAACGCACACCCAGACAGTATTGGCCTTTGTACAACCCTTTGGATCTCTGGTCGTTCCTAAGGGGGGTGTGGGGTGGAGATGTTCCGATGCAATCTCTCCCTTCCCGATTCCTGAACTTGAGTATCGGCCGATACCGAGTGTATATACCGTTAGAGAATCTAGCATTGTAACTACTAATACCACTTGTTCTTATTGAAGGGTTCTCTTAAGATGACAGCAATGTACAGTCGGTTCACCTACTGTTGATCCGATGGCATGGGATCGGCGCATAGACTTGCGTACTCGCCGGTACAGATACTCTAGTGTTTCCTGCGTGTGTTTGGCCCTGATGTGGAAACATTTTCGTACCTTTTTCCATTTCCCACCGTTGGATCAGAGCAGCTGTGTTTGGAGTGTCACCGTGTCCCCTCGATCCCTCAGCAGATATCTGGGTCGCGTTCCTCCCTGACCTCAGCGTCTGAAACAGGTGACGGCTCGGAGTCAGTGCGGTGTTTTCCCGGGACATTTGGCCCGTTTTGGGGGTGCTTATCAGTCGGTATGTCCGGTCTATTTGTGGAGGAGGAGAAGGCCAGACGCAGCTCTTAACACCACCGAGTTGTCTCTCGGACAAGCCTGACTTCACCTTGGATGTTCCAGCACAGCTCTGGTTTTGAGGAAGGCTAATAATTACTCCGCTAGTTAGTTAGGAGGTTTCAAAAACCGCATGTTAAGGCTGCTAGGTATGTGGCCTTTACTGGAGAGAACCTCCCCTGGTGTGACTCAACCGGGACAGCGTATGCAAATCACTGCTCCAGCAACAATGGGTTTGGATTTGTCTTCCTTCAGTCACTGGCCAGGTTCATTCTGGGCCAAGTTCTGCTTAAATACCCAGAAACTGTGTTGGTGCTCACAATGTTCCTCATAAGATCGATCTAAATAAAGTGTGTGTGTGTGTGTGTGTGTGTGTGTGTGTGTGTGTGTGTGTGTGTGTGTGTGTGTGTGTGTGTGTGTGTGTGTGTGTGTGTGTGTGTGTGTGTGTGTGTGTGTGTGTGTGTGTGTGTGGGGGCAGGCCACTGTGGGCCGTTAGGGACCCAGTAAAGTAGTCCTATGTTGACTCTGAGATAGGAGAACTGATAAGGCAGAGATAGCCACGTCTGGCCCCCTGGTCAGTGTGAGACGGAGCCGGGGGCCTTTAGCCCCAACTCGCCCTCAGTATGGAGCCTTTAGCCCCACCTGGCCCTGAGTATGAGATGCGGTCTTTAGCCCCGTCTGGCCCTGAGTATGAGACGGGGCCTTTAGCCCCACCTGGCCCCGAGTATGAGACGGGGCCTTAAGACCCACCTGGCCCCGAGTATGAGACGGGGCCTTAAGACCCACCTGGCCCCGAGTATGAGACGGGGCCTTAAGACCCACCTGGCCCCGAGTATGAGACGGGGCCTTAAGACCCACCTGGCCCCGAGTATGAGACGGGGCCTTTAGCCCCGCCTGGCCCTGAGTATGAGACGGGGCCTTTAGACCCACCTGGCCCTGAGTATGAGACGGGGCCTTTAGCCCCACCTGGCCCTGAGTATGAGACGGGGCCTTAAGACCCACCTGGCCCTGAGTATGAGACTGGGCCTTTAGCCCCGCCTGGCCCTGAGTATGTGACTGGGCCTTAAGACCCACCTGGCCCTGAGTATGAGACTGGGCCTTTAGCCCCGCCTGGCCCTGAGTATGAGACTGGGCCTTAAGCCCCACCTGGCCCTCAGTATGAGACGGGGCCTTGTTAAGCCCCACCTGGCCCTCAGTATGAGACGGGGCCTTGTTAAGCCCCACCTGGCCCTCAGTATGAGGCGGGGCCTTGTTAAGCCCCACCTGGCCCTCAGTATGAGACGGGGCCTTGTTAAGCCCCACCTGGCCCTCAGTATGAGACGGGGCCTTGTTAAGCCCCACCTGGCCCTCAGTATGAGACGGGGCCTTGTTAAGCCCCACCTGGCCCTCAGTATGAGACGGGGCCTGGTTAAGCCCCACCTGGCCCTCAGTATGAGACAGGGCCTTAAGCCCCACCTGGCCCTCAGTATGAGCCGGGGCCTTAAGCCCCACCTGGCCCTCAGTATGAGCCGGGGCCTGTGGGGTTAACCCACTACCCTGACTGGAGGCTGAGCTCTGACAGAGAAGGTCGGGGGGCCGGCTGCATAGCATTACTATTGATCAGTATTCATCCTGACCGCGGGCACCATATGGGTCAAGGTCCCTCCAGGTGCACGTGAGCCACCACAAGCCCTGCAGAAAGCAGTAAATGTTTTGGGTGAACAACACGCAGTAATTGTGCCGGCATTAACCAACCCTGCAGAAAGCAGTACATTTTTTTGAAATGTTTTTGTACCCCACTATATTATAAGTGACACAATGTTACAACTGTGGATGGTTTGCATTGTAGTTAAACTGTACATTTCAAGTGCTTCCATCCATCTGGTTCAATAGGAGGCACGGTTCTTTGTTCTTTTTAGTCGAAGATCAACCAAGCGATGGCTCTGTAGAGAGGAATTTGGCTGCTATCAGTCTCCTGGATAGATAAACCCCACTAGAACCATGGGACTCAGACCAAGTCTTCAGGTCAGATCAAGTCTTGAGTCCGGTCTTCACATCAGAGGGCTGTAATTCTGAGCGTCACTATCTGTTGAATATCGACTTTCAAACAACATAATCTGCTGTTGCGATGCAGGAGTACACAACCAGACCGTAGCGCTTTACTGCCTTTCACTTTCGGTTTGGACTGAAAA
This sequence comes from Gadus chalcogrammus, assembly GCF_026213295.1. NCBI lineage: Eukaryota > Metazoa > Chordata > Actinopteri > Gadiformes > Gadidae > Gadus > Gadus chalcogrammus. The sequence continues at coordinate 10,563,822 of NC_079420.1, forward strand.
GGTATTCCTCCCAGTCATCTTCATAAAACCAGTCTAAAACGAGGAACTCCACCGCCTAGGGCCAGCTCGTAAACAGAGACCAACCCACCTCATGGTGTTCAACAACATGTCACCTGGGGAGACTGTAGTCCCAACCAAAGCCTGGTCTCCTGTTTTGTTTCTTTATCGTAACAAAGAACAGGACTGTTCGACTAACATTCGAACAGTCAACCAAGAGCCCTACCAATCCTACAATCAAACCTTAGTCGGTCCAGAGCTCTACCAATCACACGATCCAACCTTAGTCGGTCCAGAACCCTGCAACCAAGGCAGACGACCGGGGCAACCAGGGCAGAAGGTCTGATCAGATGATCAGACCTTCGTTAACTAACTAAATAAGATGAATAGTTGACAAGGAGGGGTGGCCATGTCTGATTTGATCAGATAGTGTCATTTCTAACTGAAAAGGACCAGCTATTTAACGCTTGGTAACCACCTCAAATGATTACAATCATTCTAATTTCCGTTCCACCTAGCCTTGACCCCGTCCAATCATAAACAGAATGTGCTCGCCCAGAATTTAACCCCGGGGTGCATTGGGCCCGTCTGAAGGTTAAGGATGTACTGTATTACTGTCACCGTGATCCACCGTCAAGCTAGCACTTTGGCCCACCGTGGTGATGTTTGCATGATGCACAGCCAAGGGAAAGGCTTTCAAGTGCACTGATCTGCATCTAAGTGCACAGATCAGACAGGAGGGAACCATCAGCAGTATGTTACAGCTGGTAAACAGTAACAAAGAGCGGAGGACTGGGAGAGCGTTTGACCACTTTTAGTACCCTGTTGTTTTCAGGAAAAGAGAAGACTAGTGGGAGCGATGTATGGATTATCCAGTGCGGTTATTTTTAGTTGCCTTCTACTCTGAATAAATGATCGCGTTCCCATGTGAATACTTGATGTGTGGTCCGTATCGGTGCGTGTGTGTGTGTTTGTCTACAGTGGCATTGTCGGAGCCCATTTCATCAAACCAAGCGCCTCACACACATGAATCAGTCTGTCATTCACGGCGCTACGCAGCATGTCGGTTTGTTTTGGTCCTGGTGTGGGTGGTGCAGCGCTCTGCGGTGCAGCGCTCTGCGGTGCAGCACGCGTCCCCGTCTGCCTCCTCTCCTCCCCCAAGCCTTCTAACCTGCTTACCGTCCTGCAGTCAGAACCTGACCTATCAGGAGAGCCAGGGGTCAGTCACCTGACCGCTGGCCTGGCTGGGTCACACTGGCCGAGAGAGAGAGACCAAGAGGGAGAGAGTGACGGAGAGACGGATAGAGAGAGCTTAGACAGAAACAGCCTGCCGCCACCAGCCCCGCGACTCTAGCCTCTAACACGGTTACCATGGCAGCCATGCCCGAAAAGTTTCGGTGTGTTTTTTTTTTTTTTTTGGTTTTGTTTTTCTAAGCTTGTCATGCGCATCCTTTTTCTTGTTTTGACGGGATGAAAGAGGAAGAGGTAGAGGCAGCGCGGCGAACAGCTCACAGTTTTGGCACGCCGCTCGCTTCGTGTGTGTCGAGAAAAGGAATGTCACACGCACGGCTTTGATGTCGGCGCTCGCTGTGCCGCAGTCAGACTCCCCTCGACCTCACCTGGGTTTATCACTGTGTAACCAGCCCCCCCCCGTTAACCACGCTGAGAACCTACCCCGCTCGATCGCTTCAGCGCGCCACAGCAGCCTTCCTCTCTCGCGGCCTGTCTGTCTCTGTCTCTGTCTCTCACTTCCTCGGTCCCTCTCTTTCTGTCTATGTCGCTGTATGTTTATTTCGCTCCGTCTGTCTCACTGTGTCTTTGCCTCTCGTTCTCACGCTGTCTGTGTCTGTCTCTCTGTCTCACTTTGTCTCTTTGTCTCTCGTTCTCACCCTGTCTCTCTCTCTCTCTCTCTCTATGTCTCTCTCTCCTTTACACTGTGAACCACACAATGCCGGCCTTTATGCGCGGGTCTCTAATGGAGCCAACTCCTTCACTCATGTCCTCATTGTCTGGGCCGGGGTGAGAGAAGGCTGCTCTTTAGAAAGGCAGCGCTGAGCTCACCAGGGAACTACGCCAGCGACGTGCTTGTTCCTCTGCTCACCCCAGCGAGAGCTGGGTTGGTGGTGGTGGGAATATGCGAAGGGTGGGCCGGAGCTGGTGGTGTAAGGGTGGTGGTGGTGGTGGGTGTGGGTATGTGCCAGGGTGGGTCGAGGCAGGGAGCTGCGTGTTTTGGAGGAGGTGGTGGTGGATGTATAGGGGGTGGTGGTGGGCTGACTGCCATTCTTGAAGCAACGCGTCATTCTGGGGAGAACCAGGGTTTCCTTCTAAAGCACAGCGAGTCTGTTGTTAACCTGAACGGAGAGGTTTAATCCGGCGTCTTTGTCCCAGTCGGTCGCGGTAGGGAAACGCTTAATCTGTAACTGGGTTAGCTTTAATTATTGACTGGTTTCAGAGCACTGGTCACTTCTCTCCAGAGTCTGGCATCATGGGCTGTTTAAGTGACTGTCTGACCGGCTCTGTAGTGGGGGGGGGGGGGGTCAGTGTGACCTCTACTTCCTTTACTGTGGGGGGGGGGGGTCCACAGTGTGACCTCTACTTCCTGTATGGTGGGGGGGGGTCCGCAGTGTGACCTCTACTTCCTGTACGGTGGGGGAGGGTTCACCGTGCTGCTTCTCCAAGGCTACGGCTTGTGGTTCTCTGACTCGCTCCGGTTCTTCAGTAGCTCCGGTTTTCCGCCTCGCTCCGGTTCTGCGCCTCGCTTCGAGCAGCGCTGGGGAGACATGTGCCCTCCGTATGGCACGCGTGTCTGCTGGCATCAGGCCTGGGATCCGTGCAACCGTAATAAACAACCTTTATTCCTGTTCTCTGGTGGGGCGCGTCCTCATGTCCTGGAGGTGGAGGTAGCGATGGGGGGGAGGGTTGGAGGGGGGGGGGGAAGGGGTGATGGTGATGGCTTTATTGAAGCTGTCGTGCACCTTTTTTCGTCGTGGAAAATGCTGCAGGGTCGCCTTGGTTACAAATCCCTAATCGCCGTGCCTGGGATACCACCCCTCCCTAACACACGCACACGCACACACTGGGCCCGTTCCCAGCGGATCTGTAGCGAAGCATAGGGAGGGATCAGAACCACAGCTCCCAGTCCGTCAGCAGAGAGCAGAGGGCTGAGCTGATCAGACGAGTCCCCCTCCACCTCCCCCTCCGCTCTCTCCCCCACAGATCCCCGTTCAGGTTCTGGTCTGGTGGGTACTGCCTGGGGGTCTCCTGCCAACACATCGACGCATGCGGAGCAGAGGGGCTTTTGGTTGCATAGGCTGGGATAACTAGAGAACGCAATGTTTAAGTAGGGCTTTGCGATATGGTCGTTTCCTGTTGTCGTTTCCTGCTTCTAAAGGTAGCATTATGTTCAAGTGATGTCCCTTTGGCAGCAGACTGTGACTTGCCGTCCCTTCACCCAAGATAGTCTCCATTATTATAACTGATGATTAATATCAAAAATCTGAATGCCTCAACCCCTCATCCTTACAATATTGGCACAATATTGATATCAAGGGCATGTTGTCAGAAATATGGATGTTGGATTTGGTCCACCGCCTAGCCCCTCTGTATAAGTTGTATTTATAGCATCAGGCTCACTATAAAAGCACTCTGTGGGACACGCTCCCTCTGAGCAGACCCTGCCGGGGAATGTGCGGTGGGTTCACGTGTGTGACTGGAGCCCCGGACAATGCTCGAAAAAGAATAAATCTGAGATACGGCGATGCTGCCCTGATATCCGAGTGAATGAGTGAGTGAGTGGAATGATCGCTGTTTTGCCGTTCAACTGGTAAAGAACAGAATGGGCAGCAGCCGAAGGTTGTTGAGAAAATTGTGGGATTCCCAACCTGGAGCTCTGAACGCAGGACCGCTCCAGCTGGCGGCGGACTGGGAGGGACTGGGAGGGACTGGGAGAGACTGGGGATCTAGAGGTTCCTCAAGGTCCCCTGACTCATGTGTCTGTATTTAGTCTTCACAGAGAGACAGACAGACCGGTCTAGATCTGTGTGTCTGCTCTTAGTCTGTATGTCAGTTGACAGTTCCAGAGGGCCACAGGTCTGTCTGGGAGGCCACGTATTGTAATGATCAACCCTTTGGTCTGTTTCCATGGAACACACTCACCCCGGCAGGAGTCTGAGGCTGACGCTCATCATCTCTGGTTTGTCATCCTGCTATCTTTCATCCCCCACGTTGCACACACACACACACACTCACACTCTCTCACTCTCTCGTAGGGGTTCTGTTAGCTGTTGGTGGAGTGTGGTTTGTGGCCACGCCCACGCTGGGAAAATCCCTCCGGGGGGTGGTGGAGGTGTTCTCTCTGAGGGGCCGGTGTGTGAAAGTGCTGTTATAGCATTAGCATTAGTGCTACGGCAGCGGTTAGCGACCGGCCGTCTGTTGGAGTCAAAGTTGGCACGGTGTTGATTGGTGTAGCTCTGTGCTCACTCAGGCCTCGACTCCTGGGTCCTCTTAATGTAATTTTAATCGTCTGCTCCTTCGCCTGAATTCTGATGAGGTTTCTCTGGGAGCGGACGGAAGAGGTGGGGGAGAAGGGAGAGGCTGGGGACGCAGGTGGGAGAGGTTGGGTGTGGAGGAGGGGGAGGCAGAGGCAGGGTTAGGTGGAGGAGGAGGAGGAAGATACAGGGGAAGGTTGAGTGGCATGGTAAGGGGGAGGGCGAGGTCGGGGCATGGCATGGCTCCGGGCCACGGAGGTGTGTTCCTTCCACGTTTTGTCTGGTGTGATTCTTGTAGGACTCTGGGCTTATTCACGACTGATTCACCGTGTGCCTGCTGGGGCCTGCTCCTCTCTCCGCTCCAGCCCCTCCCCTCCACTCCCCTCCCATCCCCTCTTTCCCATGTGACGGATCCTACCTGGCAGGGAGTAGTCTCTGCGTGACAGCCTGACATCCCGGGGTGACGCAATCCTCCCCAGTCCTGCCCGGGCAGAGGAGCGCTCTTTGTTGTGATTGGTCCGTTTTTAGATTAGCTCCCCCGATGGTCGTGTGTGAATCTATGTCTCTGGCTTTATCGGAAGTAAACCCTTCTGCTTTTCTTGGGGGATGATTTATATAAAAACAAGGCAATAAAGGTGATGTCGCTAAGAATGAAGAGCAGTTAATTGAGTCAACAGACTGCATTTATACAGCGCATTTCTAACCAGTGGCCTCTCAAAGTGCTTTACAATATTGCCTATTCATGTGCACATTTTCACACCGACGGCGGTGTCATCCACGCAAGGCGACAGCCAGTTCATCGGGAGCAGTCAGGGTGAGGGGTCTCGCCCAGTGACACCTCTACACTCAGCTAGGAGGAGGCGGGGATTGCACTAGCAACCTTCCGGTTACCAGCCGATCCGCTCTACCTCCTGTGCCACTTGCCCCCCGAGGGTCATTTGTTCGAAACAGAGCAGTATCGGGGAGGAGAAGGCATGGTGCGAATATCCGCTTCGAGCCGGCTGCGCCTTCCTCGGTCTGAGCCAACCTCTGTGTCGGGTTCCGAGAATCCGTCCTACCTGTCAATCATAGCCGGCCGTAAGGCAGAGGGAGAGAGACGCAGGGTGGAGCCTGGGTCTTGTTTGGTTTCAAAAACGCCCCCCCCCCCCCCCCCCCCCCCTTTTTAAACCGTTGATAAAAACTACAATTCATTTTGGGCTAGCCCCTGCCACAGCCCCATGTCACACCCTGTCTCTTAAATTACCCCATTGTTGTATGTTTTACGTCCTGGCACTTAAAAATAGTACTAAGCATTATGTAGCATCTTATCCTAGCTATCTTTTTTGTGTACGGGGAAGGGGTTAACCTCGTTACTGTTAGTGCGTGGCACTTGGTTCTATGAACATCCTTACTGTACCGACATGTACTGTCGTTTCTCTTTCTTCTGACCAATGTACTCATAGTGAGTCGCTTTGAATAAGAGCGTCTGCTGAATTACCTTAATGTTATGTAATGTAACTATCTCCCCCTCTCTCCCCCCCACAGGCCTCCCCTTCCCGAGAGCTCCATGGAGAAGATGAAGCGCTTCCGGCGCCGCCTGACGCAGACGCTGCGGGGAAGCCACACCATCGATGAGTCCCTGTCGGAGCTGGCCGAGCAGATGACCATCGAGGAGAACGGACTCAAGGACGGCGGTGAGGCTCACGAAACGTATTCGGGAGGGGGTTGGAACGATACGCATGCCGCCAGACACACAGGGCGGCGTGCGTCTGCCGTGGTGCGTTGGAGATGAATTAACAGCACACAAACGGGGACGCACGTGATTGCGTGGATGAATGAAATAACAGTGCTCAACGGCAGATGAAGGTGGCTTCGTCTGCTGTCGTGCACGGTTACAAATGAACAGTGCAGAACTGCAGACGAACATGGATGCATGAATGCATCAACAGGGCATGAATGACTTGCCAGCACATGGATGCATGAAGGTATCAACAGTGCACAACAGCAGAGGTATGTGGATGAAAGAATGAATTAACAACATATGGATGCATTACTGCATTGACGGGCCGGCACACAAATGCTTGAATGAATTGACAGCACATGGCTGCATGAATGAACTACCAGTGCAGAACAGCAGATGCATGTGGATGCGTTAGTTGATCCTGCAGACGCATGCATCCACAGCCACTCAGTGGGGGGGTCGGGTGTCGTCAAAGCCAGGGCAGGAAGGTGTTGATTGGGCCCCTTCTGGAGCCTGAGGACCACTGGAATCGAAGTGTGTGTGTGTGTGTGTGTGTGTGTGTGTGTGTGTGTGTGTGTGTGTGTGTGTGTGTGTGTGTGTGTGTGTGTGTGTGTGTGTGTGTGTGTGTGTGTGTGTGTGTGTGTGTGTGTGTGTGTGTGAAAACAGTTTATCTCAGCTTGATATAAATTGGTCACTTGACATAATGCAATGCCAACAAGACTGCAAGGCACAAAGGGAATGATTGCTATTACTTGTTGTGTACACTTTAAGAATAAAGATAATATTGACGATTGGATGGCTGTTGACTTGGTTGAATAAAGTGCTAGAGATGGAATTGAGGTATATTAAATAGATATTTTCTTATGTCTGCGTCAGCCAATCGCTCCTTCGATCCACATGACGGTGTGGTGACACTACTTCCTTCCCAGGGTTATTACAATGTTGTCACTAAGCAACCAGTACAGTAGGATCCGTCCTCCATATTGGGTTCATGCATTGGAAGAAGTCGGTTTTGGTAGTTGTCAGGCTGTTTGGAACCCTCCAGGTCTGGTGCAGTAAGGGAGTGAGTGAGAGAGATAGAGTGAGGCAGGGACACGCTGTGAGAGAGTGAGAGAGAAAAAGTGATGCAGGGACACACAGTGAGGGAGCGAAAGTGCTAAAGTGAGACTGTGGCACAGTGAGAGAGTGATGGAGAGTGAGGGGGAGAGATCAAGGGATCGTAATCAGGAGGAGAAACACCGAGAAAGAGGGGGAGAGAAAGATTGAGATAAAAAGCGAGAGAGGGTGCGATGGGGGATAACGTCAGAGACGGCATTGGCGACTGGACCGAGTCGCTGATATCACTACGGTAACGTCATGGATACCCCGGAATGTATCCGGACCAGGGGCGCCACGACTGAATCTCCTCGCCGCTGAACTGGAGGCGTGATTATTATTCCCAACCCCCCGTCTCTGGGTTAACGGGCTCATCCCAGTTCCTCCGGCCCTCCGCTCCCCTCTGGGAACGGCCGGGGTTCTGTGAAGAGCTTTTTGTCCCGTGATTAACGGCAGGTTTGGCCAGAGTGCTCTGTGCTTGGCGAACGGAGCAGAAAAAAGTGTGTGTGTGTGTGTGTGTGTGTGTGTGTGTGTGTGTGTGTGTGTGTGTGTGTGTGTGTGTGTGTGTGTGTGTGTGTGTGTGTGTGTGTGTGTGTGTGTGTGTGTGTGTGTGTGTGTGTGTGTGTGTGTGTGTGTGTGTGTTTTTTTTGAACGGGAGCAGAGCAGCCAGTGGAACGGATCACCTCCGATTGTGGAGCGTTCTGCTCCTGATCTTGTTACGACTGGTTTCCACCTCTGGCCACGCAGCATAACAACATAGTGTTTGTGATGCTCTGTGCCTGTGTAGTAAAGGAGTGATGTTATCGGATCGGCGCACTGACTTACTGCCTTTTAGCCAGTACGGGAGGAATTTCCGATACAGGTATCGGTATTGGAACCAGTCTAGTTGGAAGGGTGTTGACGACAGAAGTTCTGTTCCCTTGGAAGGCGCCTTTGTCCGGACTTTACCGTTATGTAAACAGAATGCCCGACATTGCACAAAAAAAGCGAAACTATTATTGTGCTAATCCCTGACCGGTTCAAACGAGTATTAACCCCCACCCATCATATTAAATGTGGTAAGCTGTGTGCTCAATGTGCCTGTCAATATGTGATGGAGAACCCTGCTGTCTGTATTGAGCACCCTTCTTTCTGTAGTGAGCACCCTTCTGTCTGTAGTGAGCACCCTTCTGTCTGTAGTGAGCACCCTGCTGTGTGTAGTGAGCACCCTTCTGTCTGTAGTGAGCACCCTGCTGTCTGTGGTGATCAATGTCAGCAGTCTTCCTCTGGGAACCCCTTAGCAAGATACCTAGCCCCTAGTCGTTCATTAATCACAGGTATCAAACCCGCACCGAGTGGCTTTGGATGAACAAACCGCTAAACGCATCCCAATTGTAATTGTTATTATTGTAATGTAATTTAATACGATACAACACTGGTGGTGGTGAGTGAGGTCCCCCCTTCACTGAAAAGCGTCTTTGAGTGTCTAGAAAAGCTCTTTATACATTTAATCTATTATTATTATTATTATTATTATTACAACGATCGTGTATCAGTAAACACACGTCCCGTATTATAATTGCCATATCATATCATGACATTGTCACGTCATAAATATATGGCCCTTTGTGACTGTACCTGTTATTAAGGGCTATACAAATACAATTTTAATTGAATGATTATCAGTTTCATTGTGCTCACAGAGGAAATTCAATTATCCTCAGAAAGTGGACACGCTCTTACTGTGAAAGTGTTTACGCTCTTACTGTGAAAGTGGTCACGCTCCTACTGTGAAAGGCAAGTGTTCGGGCGGCATGTGTCTCAGGAGGGAGAGCGGGTTGGCTGGTAACCGGAAGGTCGCTAGTTTGATCCTCGGCTCCTCCTAGCTTGAGTGTCGATGTGTCCCTGAGCAAGACCCCCCACCCTGACTGCTCCCGACGAGCTGGCTGTCGCCCTGCATGGTTGACTGCGCCGTCGGTGTTTGACTGATTGGGAGAATGTGAGGCGCTATTGACCAGCGCTTTGAGTGTCTACTGGTTAGAAAAGCGCCGTATAAATGCAGACCGTTGAAGTGGTCCCGCTCTTACTTTGAAAGTGTGTCTCCCCAGAGCCAGTGGTGAGGAACGGCTGCCCCCCGTCGGCCCACTCCGTGCACTCCTTCCTGCACCAGTACACGGGCTCCTTCCGGAAGCCCCCGCCGCGACGGCCCCACAGCGCCACAGGGGGGGGGGCCCTCACCGCCATGCCCCGCAACGGGAGCCGCCTCGGTGAGACGCACGCAAACGCACACACGCACATAGGGGCACGCAAACGCACACACACGCACACTATAGCAGAGACGCGCGCATACAAGAGAAGCACATGCATACACACCCACAGACGGAGACGCACACGCTTGCACAACCGCACAGAGAGACGCACACGCAGAGAGACGTTCACACACACTCGTACATAGGAACACACACACAAACGCATGGACGCTGGACGGATACACGTACACCAACCTGTAAACGCACGCACGCAAATGCATAAACACACGCGTGGATGCAGATAGACGCACACGAAAAGAGTCATGCACTCGTATAGACCCCACACACACGCGCGCGCACACAGTGAGTTGGCATGGCATGACACGCGCACAGACAATGACTGGATGGGGTGACACTGACAGAAGCTGGCTCCCAATGAGCTCTGACTAGCGAGGCTGAACCGGCCTGATGTGTGGGACGGCTCTGATTGAATTAAGCGCGGCGGGCGCGTCATATTGTCGGGATTCAGAAGCCAAAGTGATGGGGCATCCTGTCGCCAGCGAGCGGGAAGAAGCCGAGCACGCACGCGCTGACATTCTGAGGGGATTGGACAATGCAGGAGCATCCCATGTTAGCATAGCGGCTACATGACCAACGTGAATAACTGATGATGACACACCGTAACAAGAAGTGGCCCCTGGCACACGCGCACACATATACCAGGCACACGCGTGTCTATGATAAAAAATATCCGCACACTTGGCCCGTGCTATGCAGGCACTCCCTGCTGTGGCATGACCTCCACCCTACCCCCACCCTCCCATGACCTCCACCCTACCCCCACCCTCCCATGACTCTCTGTCTGTCTCTCTCTCTCTCTCTCTCTCTCGCTGCCTCTCCCTCTCGCTCTCTCCTACTCTCTCCGTCTCTCGCTCTCTCTCGCTCTCTCTCTCTCTGTCTCTCTGCCTGCCTCTCTCTCTCCCCCCCCAGACATCGTCCATGAGAACCTGAAGGTGGGGTCGGACGGGGAGAGCGACCAGGCTTCCGGAACGTCCTCAGACGATGTGCAGTCGCCGACGGGGGTGTGTCTACGTAACCGCGGCAACCGCCGCATCTCTGCCGAGGTGAGGGTGACCCCACACAAACACACACACACACACACACAGCCACCCGCTGACAGACACGCACACACCTGGGGTCCTCACCACAGGTTTTGGGGGCCTTGGAGGAGACCCCCGACTGTGCTTTTGATATGGAGCTGCAGATAGAAGGGACACGCGCAGACAGACACACAGACAGACAGGCTCTCTCTGTCTTTGTTGTCTCTGATGTTATTTCCACATTTCCGATTTTATTCATGTGGAACAGGTGTGATTATTTACTCACCCACCATCCCCCTCACACAACCATTACCCCCACACGCTCAACTGGACAGACACACGCGCGCGCACACACACACAGACACACACACACACCCCCACGCTCGGACGCACACTCCAAAGGCTCTGAGTGGCTCTCTGTTTAAATACCTATCCGAGGTGTTCTAGGAAAGGGGCGAGAGAGCACACAGGGCCATGTAGGAAGGAGAGCGAGGGACAGCGCTCCTCTCTGTATGCGACATCTGTGCCTTCCCAGAGGCGTGTTGCGTAATGTCAACATGCTCTGGATCTCGCCCTTTGCACCCCCATGCCCTCCCGTCGCCCGCCCCTCGTAGCGGACGGCCTAAGGACTGCCTTTATTGAAATATTTCCGTTGAATGCAAATTTCGGGACGGAAATAACAACAAACATGTTTTGCACGCGAAGCTCGTTGAGTAGATGTTTTGACCGCAGCATGAGGAGCAGCACTCAGGGCTTCTCCACCACAGGGATCTGTTCCCTCGCTCCCTCCTCGTCTGGACGTAAAGGGAGAGGCAGAGCGCGAGCAAGGGACCAAATTCGTATCAAGTGCCTGGAACATCTCGTTAGACAGCGAATTAAGTCTGAGGTTGAACGTGTGTGTGTGTGTGTGTGTGCGCCCGTGTGTGTGTGTGTGTGTGTGTGTATGCGCGCGCGCGTGTGTGTGAGCTGCTGTCCCTTCAAAGGTCTTGTGATGCTAGCAACAGCATTCCCCCGTCCCCCCGTATTCCTCAGCCTGTGCTGATTGGCCGACGCGGCCCCAGGTTCCCTGGGATTGGCCTGTGGCACCCAGTGCGTTCAAAGAGCAGGCTGTGTGCTGGAAAGAGAAAGAAAAACAACCTTTACACCCGCTAAGCCTCTTAGGCGTGAGGGGGAGCCTGTCCACACACGAGAACACGGAGGCCACTGCTGCAAAACGAATAGTTCATGCTAGATGTGCACACCGAGCTACGCACACGCACACAAACACACACACGCACACTCACACAAACGCGCACACACACACTCACAAAAATGCAAACACACACACACTGCTACGCTAATCTGCAGGGTTGTAGCGGTCGGAACAACAGTGAAATTAGTTTTATGTTATGTGGCGGGTGGGGTTGAGGGGGGTAGGGCCGGGGAGGGAGACGGAGGATCTTGAAGGGTGGAGGGACAGAGGGCCTTGAAGGGCGGAGGAAGGGATTCCCTGCCCGGTGGTCAGGTGGTGTTCTGCTCACGGCCTGCTCTGCTGTTGCGTCACAGGGATTAGAATAATGCGCTCCAGATGGGCCCTGGGGAAGCAGATTAGGACGAGCTGATTGGACAAGCCCAGGGAGGGCGGGGTCAGAGGTCAGCTGATGGATGGTGTCTGAGGCACGGAGGCTGACCATCAACCGGTCCTGACCGGATGCACAGACCATAAACCCAGGGCCGTGTTGGGATATGATTTACTATGAGCGGGAAAAATAATAATAATACGTTTGATTTATATTGCGCTTTTTATAGGTACTCAAAGACTTTAAAGCGTAAACACAATCATAATTTTTTTATAAGAACGTATATTCATAAGAAAGGAGGAAGGGAAGGGGGTTTTGTGGTGAAAGCAATCTTAAATAATGGGACTTAAGTTATATTTTTAACTGAAGAAACGAAACATTGTGGTCGGACGTTTGTTGGGGTCTGAACCCGACAAACATGCTCTTACTTCTGGAGGAAACGATGTGCAGCCCAGGGAAACACTGAATCACTGCAGTACTGCCCTGTCAGTGACGTTATACATTTACATTTAATCAAATGTATAAAATGATTAAATGTAATCATTTTACCCTTAACCACTTCAAATCCGAAACATCGCGGCTCCTGTGATTTGGGTATTCCACTCGGCCATATTGGGATTTGGATCATATTTAGATTAATGGTTCTGCCCTCATTCAAATCCCTCAGAATCCTAGGATGAAGAGATGATCTTATGGGTTACAAGGCGATGAGCATGATGGAACCGTATGCTTAACTGTCTCATAAACATACATACTACACAGTTCGGCGGACAGCCATGCCACTTCTGCCACTTCAGCCAACTGTCCGAGTCATTTGTCAATCAGAAGATTCCAGTTCTAATCCTTCAACCCTTCCTCCTCGGCTAATTCTGTCGCTGTGCCCTTGAGCAGGACAATTGAGTTCCCCAATGGCTGAGATAATGTTGAGGTCCTCCCCTTGTGTGAATGGTCTGGCCCGTCTGTGAATGGTCTGGCCCATCTGTGAATGGTCTGGCCCGTCTGTGAATGGTCTGGCCCGTCTGTGAATGGTCTGGCCCGTCTGTGAATGGTCCGGCCCGTCTGTGAATGGTCCGGCCCGTCTGTGAATGGTCCGGCCCGTCTGTGAATGGTCCGGCCCGTCTGTGAATGGTCCGGCCCGTCAGTATTCAGCGTGTGAGCGACTGAATGCGGGCTGTTGATCACAAAGCCATTGGCGAGAGGAGAGCTGCTCTTGAAGAGATGCTGTCCAGTTAGCATCTGAAGCTAAGGTTCCTCCGGGCCCCCCCCCGGTGTCTCCGGCCCCAAGCTTCCCCTTCATCGGGGGGCCTGGGAAACACGTCAACCTCACTGTAGCCTCCGCAGCGTGGGAGGGGAATCTTTAACGCTGATCCAAACGTCCACCGTGGAACGGCCTGGGCAGGTCAGGGGATTAATGGCAACTCGAGGGGGAGGGAGAGAGAGAGAGAGAGAGTGTGTGTGTGTGTGTGTGTGGGGGAGTGTGTGTGTGTGTGTGTGTGTGTGTGGGAGTGTGCTTGTGGGAGAGGGGGAGTGTGTGTGTGTGTGGGAGAGTGTAAGAGGGAGAGAGATAGATGGGGAGAGATAGATGGGGAGAGCGATGGAGAGAAGGAGTGAGGGCGAGGGAGGGAGAGGGCAATGGAGAGATGGAGTCTGTTAGGGGGAGAGGGGGAGGCAAGGATTAGCAGTTATCTAACAAGTGGAGGAAAGGCCTGATGGTGAAGTGCGGTTGTGGTTTTTCCCCTGTATTGTACCAAGTCACCAGCCTCTGCCTCCTCCTCGGGGGAGAGCCTTACCCCCCCCCCCCCCCCTCCGGTGTGGAGCTATGCCCACCATGCCGCGACCAGACACGTTTCGACAACGCGTGGGTGTTTATATAAAATCTGTATTCAACATTCAAAGCCACAGTTCCCATGCCACGTGTTATTCAACCAGTGCCTTCCCCTCTGCTATCTCAGCAGGGTTATCATTTCCTCTGCGATGCCAACCCTTCCTCCGTTCCTCTAGTGGGGCGGCATGTGGCTCAGGAGGAAGAGCGGGTCGGCTTGAAACAGGAAGGTTGCTGGTTCGATCCCCGGTTTGTCGAGGGGTCCCAGAGCAAGACACCTCACCCTCACTGCTCCTGACGAGCTGTCGCCTTACGTGGTCGACTCCGCCGTCCGTCGGGGTGTGGATGGGTTGCATGAATGGGTGAATGTTAGGCAGTATTGTAAAGCACTTTGAGTGGCCACTGGTTAGGAAAGCGCTGTATGAATGCAGTCCTTTTACCGTTTACTCTGTCCCTCCCTTCCAGGACCTCAACAAGCGTCTGTCGCTGCCGGCCGACATCCGGATCCCTGACGGCTACCTGGAGAAGCTGCAGCTCCGCAGCCCCCAGTTCGACATGCCCCTCAGCCGGCGCTCACGGAGGGCCTCCCTGGTGAGACGGCTCCGTCGCACAGAGGGGAGGGGGGAGAGAGGAGAGAGGGGGATGGAGGGAAGGGAAGGAAGAGGAGAGAGGGAGGGAGGGAGGGAGGGAAGGAAGAGGAGAGAGGGAGGGAAGAGGAGGGAGGGAGGGAAGAGGAGAGAGAGAGGGAAGAGGAGAGAGAGGGAGGAAGAGGAGAGAGGAAGGGAAGGAAGAGGAGAGAGGAAGGAAGAGGAGAGAGGGAGGAAGGGAGGGAAGAGGAGAGAGGGAGGGAAGAGGAGAGAGGGAGGGAAGAGGAGGGAGGGAGGGAAGAGGAGAGAGGGAGGGAGGGAGGGAGGGAAGAGGAGAGGGAGAGAGGGAGGGAAGAGGAGAGAGGGAGGGAGGGAGGGAGGGAAGGAAGAGGAGAGAGGAAGGGAAGGAAGAGGAGAGAGGGAGGAAGGGAAGGAAGAGGAGAGAGGAAGGGAAGAAAGAGGAGAGAGGAGAGAGGGAGGGATGGAGAAAGGGATTCCTGAGAGGAGAGGGAAGGGAGAGGAGGAGGCTGAGAGGATAGAGTGGAAGGAGAGGGGTGGAGAGAGGGAGGGAAGAGGGAAGGGAGGAGAGGAAGATATTGCAAAGAAGTGATGTGGTTCCCAAAGAAAATGGCGTCGGTGCCGGGTTTAGTGCCGTGTTTGTTGCGAGTCCGTCTCTGTGTCGTCCTTTTGAACCGGGAAGTAAGGGGGAGGATAGGTACGGCGGTAGCCAATGGGGCACTTGTATTCATGCAGCCAGAAATAGCTGCTGTGTTAAACTGGTGGAATCAGTGTTTGATTAACGAGCAATAAAACGACAGAGCTTTTTTAATTGGATCCAAATGACTGTGATCGAAACCAAAAACCACATCGAACAGATCCACACGTCGTCTTAACGCTGCGAGCACGGAAGGGAAACACCCAGAACGAAGCAAGCCTCGTCTTCGAACACGTCTACACACATGTAACATCTGGCCTCTCCGGGCACATCGTCCACAGCCCGTCAATACGTTCTCACGGCCCTCGACCGTGTCGATCGATGGAGCGCGCTGTTCCTTCTGTAGCAGAGGGAGGGAGGGGGAGAAGGGGGGAGAGGGAGAGCTCTCCCCCCCTGACAAACATACTGCCTGTGTGGAGCAGCAGCGACTGCAGAGTGATAAAGATAGCCGCGCGCGACGCAATGTTTTATTTAAAGGCGAAGGCGGTCCCTGGGACTCGTCTATTCTCATCGCGGTCCGGTCTCCCTCTTCCCCGCGGCCCCGTTACAATACATCTTGTGCATATGAGGGCTTTGTTTGTGTCTTGGCCTCATCATACACATTCATGCCGCCATAAAAATAGAGAGAACATGTAGCCCAGGGCCAGTGACTGTCACTGGGGGTCAGCCGCGGTGGCCATCATAGGACAGACTCCTTCCTGTACCCTCCCCCCTCGGTAAGGTTTCTGGTCGCTGCACGATGTCTTCCGTGCCTCATTAATGCTGTTTGTCCCTTTCCTTCTCCCTTCCAGTCGGAGATTGGCTTCGGCAAACTGGAGACCTACATTAAGCTGGACAAACTGGGGGAGGTACGAGACACGCACGCACAGAGACGCACACGCACACGCACGCACGCACACAGAAGAAAACACTCAGTCACTCACTCACTCAGTCACTCAGGTTGATAAAGCATTGATAACCCAGACACAGACCCTCTGGCTCCCGTCCCTAACGCCTGGTGGTTCGCAGGGGACGTACGCCACGGTGTTCAAGGGCCGCAGCAAGCTGACCGACAACCTG
The DNA here is from genome assembly GCF_026213295.1 of Gadus chalcogrammus. Taxonomy (NCBI): domain Eukaryota; kingdom Metazoa; phylum Chordata; class Actinopteri; order Gadiformes; family Gadidae; genus Gadus; species Gadus chalcogrammus. Next base: position 10,580,191 of record NC_079420.1, read on the forward strand.
GTGGCCCTGAAGGAGATCCGGCTGGAGCACGAGGAGGGGGCGCCCTGCACCGCCATCAGGGAGGGTGGGTCGTGTGTGTGTGTGTGTGTGTGTGTGTGTGTGTGTGTGTGTGTGTGTGTGTGTGTGTGTGTGTGTGTGTGTGTGTGTGTGTGTGTGTGTGTGTGTGTGTGTGTGTGTGTGTGTGTGTGTGTGTGTGTGTGTGTGTGTGTGTGTGTGTGTTCAGTTTGACCTGCTGCCCTGTGTGTGTGTGTTTACCTTCTGCTATGTGTGTTTACCTGTGTGTGTGAGTACACGTTTACGTCTGTTCACCTGCGGCCGTTTTTGTGTGTTCACCTGCCGTGTTTGCTGGTTTTCACCTGCCACTATTTGTGTGATAAGATTGTATTCTATCAATCCTATGTTTTCTTAACTACAGACAGCTGAGATGGACAGTATTGAGGGAATGCACTAAATTATTGATGTGTGTGTGTGGGTGTGTGTGTGGCCAGCAGAAGTGCTGGGATGCTTCCCAGGCGCTGTGAAACATGAATCTGTAAACGCAGACGGACTAAAGAGACGACTCGCTGGATCTCAGATAGACTCCGACATTCTGCAGTCTTCACAGAAATCCGAATCCTGTTTGGACGATTCTCGTTCACCAGGAATGACTCAAATAAAAGCGGGATGATTTTGTACAAGGACTTCTGCTGCTGTTTGTGTTGCATGGGACCAACCGTCTCCTTGTGTGTGTTTAGTGTCGTTACTGAAGGACCTGAAGCACGCCAACATCGTCACTCTGCACGACATCATCCACACGGACAAGTCCCTCACGCTGGTCTTCGAGTACCTGGTAACGCACACACACACACGCAAAGACATGCATGCAAAGAAACAAAGACACACGCAAAGACGCACACACAGACACACACACGAACGCACACACACACACATATGTGCACACACACACGCAAAGAGACACAGAGACGCACACAGAGACACAAAGACACACACACACTCTGACAACCCCCCCCCCCCCCCCTAAGTTGATGCTCTTCAGTTCCACCTGTACCTGTCATGTTTGACCTTCTCCCCTCCTGCAGGACAAGGACCTGAAGCAGTACATGGACGACTGCGGCAACATCCTGAGCATGCAGAACGTCAAGGTGAGCGCCCAGCCCCGCTGCCCGCTGGCAGGCTGCTTCAGGTTCGGCAGGCTGCTTCAGACCCCCACACTGAGGCCAGAGGCCCGCTGGCAGGCTGCTTCAGGCAGGCTGCTTTGGCCTGAGGGCAGGCTGCTTCATGTTCAGCCCGGCTGCCTGCGGTCAGGCTGCTTCGGGCCTGTCACACTGGGGCCAGAGGCCTGGGATTCCTTCAGTCTGCCCCCTGCTGACGGAACCCTTCTGGACTAACTACATCTGAACAAAATCTAATACATTAAAACCTTGCAGCGTAATTGGAAATTATAATTGTCTCATGAGAGAAAAAAAATCTTTGCCAATTTGGAAATTGAACAAATTGCCCATATATAATTGTTACCTTGTTTTAATGAAAACCTAATTAAACAACATTTATATTGGATTGTAGTTTGGATCCGAGTCGGGACCTACTTTGTATTCCGCTCATGTCTGCAGGTTCCAAAACGCTCAGAGTCTAATCTCACCGCCGCGGCCTCACAGACGGCTTTGTCGCTATGCAAATGAGCGGTAACCTGTAAAACACGTCTTCCTTTGGCAGATCTTCCTCTACCAAATCCTGCGGGGGCTGGCCTACTGTCACAAACGGAAGGTTCTCCACCGAGACCTGAAGCCACAGAACCTTCTCATCAATGAGCGCGGAGAACTCAAGCTAGCAGACTTCGGTACGACGGCGAGAACATGATCCTAATGGCTGTGTCTCATCTGTATGATATGTTTATGCATGTTTCTAAATAAGTAGACGCATCGCATCCATGCCCCCATGTTTTAAGCATAGCAGCATTGGAATGTCATTTATTATTATGTTAGAGGTAATAATGATTTGGTTTTGGTTTTGATATTAATCGTGATTAATGATTTGCCATCATGGGGCAAAATTATTGTTATTAATTATTAGGCTGGGTTATGGTCGATTTACGTTGATTTAGGATTCTACAGTTCTACAACTCACTAGATAGACAACAAAATATCCCATGATGCATTATAATGCCCCAGCCCTTTAGCCTGTATTTGTTTTAAAGGTTTTGCTTGTATAACTCAACGTTGGGGCTCAATTCGTTCAAATTCTTCTATTGAGAATGACAAGGTTTAAACCTGCTTTATGTAACTTTCTAAAGCAGCAATTTACTCTTTAAAAAAAAATAATAAAATATCTACAACTGTATTAACGACCAAAGCCACAAAAGACTGCTGTTGAGAGAACTTTCATAGTGCAGTTTTAAACAAACAAGCAAACTCTTCATTGACATTTGTCAAAAGAAAGAGAAAAGACCATATATATCGCTGTCGGTACAGTAAGGATGTTCATAGAACCAAGTGCCAAGCACTAACAATCACTAGATTAACCCATTCCTCGTTTACAACCAAGATTGCTAGGGTACACAATGCTAAGTACTGTACGATTGCAAGGTCGTACAACATTCAATAAGTGTGTCCATTAAGTACCAGGACGAACAAAACAAAACCCGCTTCATCTAGTGACAGGAGATGGACGATAGAGATAGACAATGGAGATAGACGATGGACAGAGATAGATGGATGATAACCATAGATAGATAGAGATAGACTATATAGATGAATAGTACACGTCCTGGTTTATTAACTGTCCTCTCCCTGTCTTTCCAGGCCTGGCGAGGGCGAAGTCGGTCCCCACAAAGACGTACTCCAACGAGGTGGTGACCCTCTGGTACCGGCCCCCCGACGTGCTGCTGGGCTCCTCCGAGTACTCCACGCAGATCGACATGTGGTGAGTTACTCCACCCTTATAGCAGATCTGACACACACACACACACACACACACACACACACACACACACACACACACACACACACACACACACACACACACACACACACACACACACACACACACACACACACACACACACACACACACACACACACACACACACACACACACACACACACACACACACACACACACACACACACCCCCCCCCCCCCCCTGATAGACGTGTGGTGAGTTGCTCCACCCTGATAGACCAGGGTTGGGTGGTGTTTGGTCGGTATGTGTGGAGGTGTGACGGTTTGTTCTGCTGACGGCCGTATTGCGGCCTGCTTTAATAACACGCCTGTCTCTCCGGGGCAGTCACCATCCGTCCTGTTTAAGACCGGTTCAATCTGGCCGTCACTCGCCCCGGCTGTAAACCGCCTCTCAGAACGGTTGTGTCGGGATGAGACGGAACGTTATTAACTCCTGATCACCACGGTTGTGTTCGTGTTTTTGCAGAGACATATTCTCAGATGTTGCATCCATTGCACTTAATAATTGTATTGTGTCCCTGTGTGTGTCTGCTTGTGTGTGTGTGTCTTTGTGTGTGTTTGTGGCTGTCTCTGTGTGTGTGTGTGTGTGTCTCTCTCTCTTTATGCGTGTGTGTGTGTGTGTGTGTGTGTGTGTGTGTCTCCCTCCAGGGGGGTGGGCTGTATCTTCTACGAGATGGCCGCGGGGAGACCCCTCTTCCCAGGCTCCACGGTGGAGGACGAGCTGCACCTGATCTTCAGGCTGCTGGGTGAGTGCTGCCCCCTGCTGGACGGCACCGGAACTGCTTTTACACTTTAGCGCATTCACATTCACATTCAAGCATTTAGAAGCAGAACTTGTGTGTGTGTGTAGAACTTCTTCTACACAAACACACACACACACACACACACGGACACACGCAGACCAATAGACACACAGCCCCGCCCAACCAGGTGTGTCCTTAACCCTGCCCCTTTCCTCCGCCCCCTACAGGCACTCCGAACGAGGACACCTGGCCCGGGATCTTGTCCATCGATGAGTTCAAGACGCACAAGTTCCCAAAGTACAAGAGCCAGCCCCTCATCAACCACGCGCCCAGGTAGGCATGCGCCTACCCCCCTTGGTGGTCGCTATGGATCATTACACTCTCATGTTCTTTATATTTACATTGAGGGAAAGTCGCTTTATCCAAAACAAATTACAATAAGTCCATTTGCAGAAGAAAGAGAAACAACAATATATAGCTGTCGGTACAGTAAGGATGTTCACAGAACCAAGTGCCAAGCATCAACACTCTCTAGGTGAACCCATTCCTGGTATACAACAAAGATAGCTAGGATAAGATGCTACACAATGCTATGTGCAATGTTAAAGTGGCAGGACTTAAACCCTACGATACGTGCGTGAGATGGGGTGTGGGGGGATAAGGGCCAGAGTCTAGGTGAACTCTGAGTTTTTGCGTACATCTCAGCTCAGATCTCCTGTGTGTTCTCTGACGGGATCGGCCGAGGGGTCATGCAGTCTGTGTGATGTAGTCATTTCTGTTAAGATGGCCGCCCGAACCGCCTAATGAACCCTTCAAATGTCCCCCTTTTGTCCTCCTCTCTGGCGCTAGCCCTATGCTAACTGGAGACGGGCAGGAGCAGGACTTAAGTCCCAGACCCAGGTACAGCCGGAGGCCGGTCGGTAGCGTGGCCCAGTCGTAGTGTCGCCACTAACCCCCGCTGCTGTGTGGAACGAGTGGCTGGGCTGGTAGTTGGCCCTGGTTAGCGTAGCGGCCAGGAGTGTGTGTGCTCTGTGTCACTTCCTGTAAGGAAATCCTGTGGAATAGTTGATGCCGTTTCCTCTTTAACTTTCTAACACAGCCGGCATGAGTCACCTGACCCCCACTGACTCTCTCTCTCTGTCTGTCTCTCTTTCTCTATCTGTATCTCTGTCTGTCTTACTGTCTCTCTGTCACTGTCTCTGTCCCTCTCTCTCTCTCTGTCTCTGTCTGTCTCTCTTTCTCTATCTGTATCTCTGTGTCTTTCTGTCTCTCTCTCTCTCTCTGTCTCTGTCTCTGTCTCTCTCTCTCTCTCTCTCTCTCCCTCTCTCTCTCTCTCTCTGTCTCTGTCTCTGTCTCTGTCTCTGTCTCTGTCTCTGTCTCTGTCTCTGTCTCTCTCTCTCTCTCTCTCTCTCTCTCTCTCTCTCTCTCTCTCTCTGACTCTCTCTCTCTGACTCTGTCTGTCTCTGTGTGTGTCTGTGTTGACATTTGTGTCTCTTGCCCCCCCCTCAGGTTGGATACGGATGGCATTGACTTGTTAATGTCCTTCCTTAAAGTGAGTATGACAACACAACAAAGTACACAAACACGACAAAGCACACAAACACGACAAAGTACACACTCACGACAAAGCACACAAACACGACAAAGTACACACAAACAACAAAGTACACACTCACTACAAAGTACACACTCACTACAAAGTACACACTCACAACCAAGTACACACTCACAACAAAGTACACACTCACAACCAAGTACACTTTCACAACAAAGTACACACTCACACCAAAGTACACTCAAAACAAAGTACACACTCGCAACAAAATACATCCTCACAACAGAGTACACGCTCACAACAAATGACACAAACACAACAACGACCACCGAGACATAGTGTGGTTGTTACGTGGTGCTGAGTGACACACAGCGCTGTCCTACAAAGACCGGCACACACACCACCGTGTTGAGAACGCAAGCGCCCGCGGCCTACGGAGTTGTCTCCGGCCTCCTAACGTCTTCTCCTCCGTCCCGCAGTACGAGTCGAAGAAGAGGATGTCGGCGGACGAGGCGATGAGGCAGGCCTACTTCAGGAGCCTGGGGCCCCGCGTGCTGGCCCTGCCCGAGAGTGAGTGATGAGAGGCGGCCTGGTGACACACACTGGGGGTGCTGGGGCTCTGGGGGCGCTGTAGCACACTGTAGCCCCGCCTCCCTGACCACTGTAGCACACTGTAGCCCCGCCTCCCTGACCACTGTAGCACACTGTAGCCCCGCCTCACTGACCACTGTAGCACACTGTAGCCCCGCCTCCCTGACCACTGTAGCACACTGTAGCCCCGCCTCACTGACCACTGTAGCACACTGTAGCCCCGCCTCCCTGACCACTGTAGTCCCGCCTCACTGACCACTGTAGCACACTGTAGCCCCGCCTCACTGACCACTGTAGCACACTGTAGCCCCGCCTCCCTGACCACTGTAGCCCCGCCTCACTGACCACTGTAGCCCCGCCTCACTGACCACTGTAGCCCCGCCTCACTGACCACTGTAGCACACTGTAGCCCCGCCTCCCTGACCACTGTAGCCCCGCCTCCCTGACCACTGTAGCCCCGCCTCACTGACCACTGTAGATCCGCCTCACTGACCACTGTAGCCCCGCCGCCCTGACCACTGTAGCACACTGTAGCCCCGCCTCCCTGACCACTGTAGCCCCGCCTCACTGACCACTGTAGCCCCGCCTCACTGACCACTGTAGCACACTGTAGCCCCGCCTCCCTGACCACTGTAGCACACTGTAGCCCCGCCTCCCTGACCACTGTAGCCCCGCCTCACTGACCACTGTAGTACACTGTAGCACACTGTAGCCCCGCCTCACTGACCACTGTAGCACACTGTAGCCCCGCCTCACTGACCACTGTAGCACACTGTAGCCCCGCCTCACTTACCACTGTAGCACACTGTAGCACACTGTAGCCCCGCCTCACTGACCACTGTAGCACACTGTAGCCCACTGTAGCCCCGCCTCCCTGACCACTGTAGCCTCGCCTCACTGACCACTGTAGCACACTGTAGCCCCGCCTCACTGACCACTGTAGCACACTATAGCCCCGCCTCCCTGACCACTGTAGCCCCGCCTCACTGACCACTGTAGTACACTGTAGCACACTGTAGCCCCGCCTCACTGACCACTGTAGTACACTGTAGCCCCGCCTCCCTGACCACTGTAGCACACTGTAGCCCCGCCTCACTGACCACTGTAGCACACTGTAGCCCCGCCTCACTGACCACTGTAGCACACTGTAGCCCACTGTAGCCCCGCCTCCCTGACCACTGTAGCACACTGTAGCCCCGCCTCACTGACCACTGTAGCACACTGTATCCCATGGTCTCTTAGAGAGGCCATTCTCTCCATGCCACGCCCCCTTTGTTTTCTGGGGGTGTTTGTGTGTGTGTGCGTGTGTGTGCGTCTTCGGGTGTGTCCGTCACCCTGCTCTAACCCCCTGTCTCCTCGGCAGCCATCTCCATCTTCACGCTGAAGGAGGTGCAGCTGCAGAGGGACCCGGGCTACCGGAGCTCCTCCTACCCCGAGTCAGGTGAGCTCTCTGAAGCCCCGCCCAAAAGACCACCTAATAGTGGCTCCTTGGAGGAAGGCTAATTTCTTCTTCTCTTTTCATTTCCACAGGCAACGGCAAGAGCAGGAGGCAGAGCATGCTGTTTTAGGAACTCAGAGTTTGATTTAGTTATTTTTTCCTCCATTATGTTTGTTTTTTTTTAAATAAGAGAAGGCTCTACTTTGCTGTACACTCTCACGGCGGAGGGATACATAGACGGACATTGTGGTGACCGGGTCTTACACCTCCGGACCCAGGGGGGAAACCAGACCCTGGACCCAGGAGGGAACCAGACCCTGGACCATGACCCTGGTCCAAGGGGGTCTGGACCAAGGGGGGAACCAGACCCTGGTCCCTGGACCCAGGGCGGATCCGCCCCGCGTCGTGAACCAGACCCAAAAAAAGAGACATTGTTTATACACATTTATATTTATTGGGGAGAGAATTTGCTGCTAGAAACCAACTACTGTCTAGAATTCTAACGACTCAGTCACTTTAAGGCAAACATGCAATGTGTATAGAATTTTAATTTGTTTACTTTCTGAAGTGGTGTTTTTACTCATTTTTGTCATCATCATTTTCAACGATTCAAACTCCACCTTGAGACGGTTGGGTGGGGCAGGGGGGGGGGGGAGGCGACTCACCCCCTCACACTCAGACGTCCCCCCTCCCTCTCTGCTCCTCACCCACCTCATGATGAAAGGTCAAAGGTCGGGTAGTCCCCGCCCCGGTCACCTCGTGACCCAGAGGATCTGACCCCTCATTGCCCCATGCCGTGGGCATCGAGCAGAAAAAACGAAATGTCCTGCGAGGGTATGCAAATCCGAAGACGAGAACGGACGCAAAAGGCGGGGGGTGGGGCCTCGGGCGTTACCGTGGCGATGGGTGACATCCAATCCCCACGTCCTCCTTCCTGATGCTAGCGAGGGGAGTTCCCAGCTGTTCTTGTCACTGCTCGCCCACGGCAGAGCAGGGCTTCCTTGTTGGTGTTGCATGCCTGCTCTGGTCCTGAGGAGGGCCGAGCCTCAGACCAGGTCAGAGGTCAGAGCCTCAGACCAGGTCAGAGGTCAGAGCTCTGGTCCTCAGCCGCGGTCAGAGGTCAGAGCTCTGATCCTCAGACCGGGTCAGAGCCTCAGACCAGGTCAGAGGTCAGAGCTCTGGTCCTCAGCCGGGGTCAGAGGTCAGAGCTCTGATCCTCAGACCGGGTCAAGAGGTCAGAGCTCTGGTTCTCAGACCGGGTCAGAGGTCAGAGCTCTGGTCCTCAGACCGGGTCAGAGGTCAGAGCTCTGGTCCTCAGACCGGGTCAGAGGTCAGAGCTCTGGTCCTCAGACCGGGTCAGAGGTCAGAGCTCTGGTTCTCAGACCGGGTCAGAGGTCAGAGCTCTGGTCCTCAGACCAGTGGTCCCATCTCCTCTGTATTCAGGGAGCGCTTGCTCTCCATCCCTGCTCCTCCACCCCCCCTCTCCCTTATAGTGAATACGATTATGGAGTCGCAGTATATTTAACAGTGTTACCAGAGATGTTTTGTATGACAACGTTTAACTTTATTTGTGAATAATTGTCATGTTTAGCATGTTGTTGCAGAACCCCTTCCTGTATCTGAGCTTGAGTTGTTTTGGGTTTTTTTCAAGAGAAAAATATTAAACTTATAAAATAATCGGAAATGGCGATTTGTGAAATGTGACGGATTAATGCGCTGCTTTGAAACGATACTCCAAACCACCACGTTCAAGCATTCAATGCTTTGTTTAATGAAAATAACATTTTTTTCACCAATACAAAAGTATACAGATTACATACTGTATATCAAGTCCAGTATAAAAAACACAAGAATTACAAAAGGTTTTCAATTGATTAGAAATCTCGTCTTTATAAAAAAAGGAAAAATCAAACAAAGGCACAGCCAGTAATATAGAAGCACAGTGCTACAAAATAGACTTCACCACTTACAGAAACTACACGTTTCCATTGGCAATCAACAATGAGATGCTTTTCCAAAGAATACAAAAAGAAATGGAGTTTGGATCTAGTAGCATTTCTACACTAAGCCACAAGAACTCCATCTTCCACACCCGTTCACGCTTTGAACCGAGGAGCCAGACCTCCAGGGGGAGAGGAACCTCCAGGCCTCCAGGTGGCAGCGGAGACCTCCAGGAGCAGAGAGGAGACCTCCAGGGACATGGAGAGGAGCCGGACATCCGGGGGGAAGGAGAGGAGCAGGACCTCCAGGGCGTGGCACCCGTGGCTCAACCAAGATGAGACTCGGAACAACTCGAGTGCGAAACAAACAGGTGAGGGTCCCACATTCGACGGTTCATCATACAAACTCCACATGGCAGGCACATGTTCAACAAAACAAGGGAGAGAGAGACGAGGTCTAAGGACCGTCGACGCTAAGAGACAGGATTTAAAAATAAACAAAGTTTTAAGTATTTCGTTCCCCTCCGTTCCGATCAGGACTTGTGGAGCTGCGACGCCAGCAGCAGAGAGGAGGGGCCGCCTTCCAGGCCGGCCAGAGAAATGGGCATGTGGCCGTTGATGAGGTTGGGGAACTGGGAGGAAAAGAGAGCAGAGTGTTACCGGGGCGGAAAGGGAGAACGGGGCTTGGAGGGAAAGGGGAGGAGGGGGCTGCCTTCCAGGTCGGCCAGAGAGATGGGCATGTGGCCGGGCATGGGGGAACTGGGAGGAAGAGCGTTAGCGGGCTGGAAAGGGAGGGAGACGGTGAGGGGGGAGGGGGGGGGAGGGAGGCTGCCTTCCGGCTTGGAGCAGCAGCAGCAGTGTTGTCACCGGTCTGCTTTCCTGTTGTTATGCACGCTGCCTCTTCCTCTGCTATCTGCGTGTGTGACTCCACCGCCCGGAAAGGCAGACAGGCCAAACGTTATTTACGTGCACAAAGAGAAACCTGGGCGCCTATTGTGTGTGTGTGTGGGGGGGAGGGGGGGTGAGGGTGACCTGTGAGCGCTTCATAAACGAGGAGCCGTTTTGAAAACCAGTCCACCCTGTTCGGACCGGCTCCCAGGGGCTCGAACAGGAAGTACTTGCAGGATTTCCTGCCTCTGGTGTGCGCTGAAACAAGACACCTCGGTCGACCCACCTCGAGTGTGTCAACACATCCAGCCCTCGAGGACTTAAAAACATGTCTCCGCTGAGATGTTCCTGATCGCGGGCCAGAGGGGCATGTTAACATTTAGATCATTCACAGCCCAACATTCACAGCCCAAATAAAAAGGGAAGATTTCCTCTGATTGGTTGACTTTGAAAATGTCAAATGGATTGAGAATCATCTTATAGTATCAGATGATATAGTAGCATCTTATCCTAGCTATCCTTGTTGTACACGGGAATGGGTTAACCTAGCGATTGTTAGTTAGATTGTTAGTACTCGGCACTTGGTTCTATGTACATCCTTACTGTACCGAAATAGATATATTGTTGTTTATCTCTCTTCTGAAAAATGTGCTTAAAAGCGTCAAATGCCCTAAAGGTAAATGTATCTGATCAAGTATTTTCTCAACAGCACATATTCGAGTTAAAGATTAAGCTTTCAGGACTCGAGGGTAATTCTCTTATGACTTTTAATCCTTTTGCTGTTGTGTTTTCTCCTCTCAGGCACACACACGTCGCTTTCAGAACAAATCATTGTTTAACGGGCAGCATGTGGATCAGGAGGTAGTGCAAGTTGGCTCATATCAAGAAGGTTGCTAGTTCGATGCCCGGCTCCTCCTAGCTTGTTGTCGAGGTGTCCCTGAGCAAGTCGCCTCACCCTGACCGCTCCTGACGAGCTAGATGTCGCCTTTGATGGCTATTACAACCGTTGGTGTGTTAATGTGTGCATGAATGGGTGAATGTGAGCCAGGATTGTGAAGCGCTTTGAGTGGCCACTGGTTAGAAAAGTGACTATTTACCGGTACACCAACTGAAACCAGTTTGCTTCCTGGTTGTTGACCCCCCCTGCTCACTGATTGGTCCCTGTAGGTGGGCGTGGCTCTTACCTGGAAGAGGGAGGCGTGGCCCTGCAGCCGGGCGGGGCTGAGCGGCGCCACTGGACTCAGGCTACTCCAGAAGTGGATCCCTGACAGCAGGGGGCTGTGGGCCAGGAGCAGGCCAGAGGGAGTCTGGGTAGGGGCGACCGAGAGAGAGAGAGAGGGAGACATGGGAGCGTCATGGGCTGGCAGCTGAGAGTAACACAGGGTCGGCTTATCTCAGGCGGTAGAGCGGGTTAGCTGGGAACCGGGAGGTTGCTAGTTCGATCCCCGGCTCCACCAAGCCGAGTGCCGAGGTGTCCCTTAGAAGGCGCCTCACCCTAAAGCAAGTTGTCTCCTTGCATGGCTGACAACGCCGTGAATGTGAGTATCAACCATTGTAGGTCGCTTTGGATAAAAGTGACAATCCCCTTAAATGTAAAAGGAAGTTCAGCTAGAGTAGCTGTTGCTGACAAATCACTGAACACGATCACTTACAGGATCAGTGGTTAAGCAAACACACCGAGTCGAAATACTGGCATCTCCCGACAGACATCTCATTTCCGGATCGGGACGTTTCTGTGATGATTCAGGAGGTTTATTCATTATGATTCACTCTCCTTCCATACCCTGGGTTGCGAGATATGATTCAAATTGGCACAAACACAAGTCAACATACTGCCTCTACTGAGACGCCAGTGCCGGTAGCCTCTTCCTCTTAGGGAAACGCTGCTTGACCTGAGCCGTACTGAATCGCGGGGAAGTCTCTGAGTCACATTTGGACGCTCAAGATTGGACACCACATGAGCTTCTTTAGAATTTGTAAAACAATTAACAGATTGCATACTTGCTAAATTAAAGACATGTAGGTTCTATACAGACTCCTTTTAAATTAAATACATTTAAAGATAGTAGACCACGTCATTGTTATAATAGAGTAATTAGGCTGGTGTACAATGTAACGTTGCCCTCTGGCGAAGGCCCAGCAGACCGCCCTCCGCTCGGAGGTCTGACTGCAGTACCCGCTCTAAACACTCGGGGTCAATGTTACATACTGTTCCTTTAAAACCCGCAGAGAAAGTGTTTTATGTTGTTGTTTGTTTGTGTTGTTAGATACACCTAAACCGCACACGCAGCCGCCAGCCTAGCGCTCTGAGCGGACTCATGCTCTCAGAGCGGCTCTGAGCGGACGGTTCACCAGCGGTAGAGTCAACACCGGGCGGGAGGAAGGGAGCAGGATGTCTGTGGTTTCTGCTCGCGCCGGATCCAGGGGTGAAGTGAGGCGGAGAGGGAGGGGGGAGGGGGGGGGTGGGAGGAAGGAGGGAGGGAGGAAGAGGTGAGCAGAGGGGGGAGGAGGGAAGGTTGTTGTTGATAGAGTTGGAGAGGTGTGTGTGTGTGTGTGTGTGTGTGTGTGTGTGTGTGTGTGTGTGTGTGTGTGTGTGTGTGTGTGTGTGTGTGTGTGTGTGTGTGTGTGTGTGTGTGTGTGTGTGTGTGTGTTTAAGCTTGAAGGCTTGAGAGAAAACATATGAAATCAATTCCCCCCGCCCCCCCCCCCCGTGTCACCTCTCAGAGAGGGAGCCAGTGTGTGTTGCCGAGGGACCTAGCTCGCCCTCCCTCCCCCCCTCCCTTCGCATCATTAATGGAATTATTGGAGCATATGGCATCACTTAGACCCTCCCCCCCTCCCCCCCCCCCCACAGGACTAGCAAGAGGAGGATTTCTGCAAATCTCTCAAAATGTTGTCCGTTTGGTGCCCTTATAAAACCACCAGCGTGAGGCTGCCGTTGTCGTGGCGACGCGTTGATGTGCGTGCTCTCTGAAGCCGGACTGGCGGGTTAGTCTACGGTCTTCTGCACAGGGTCATGTGACCGTATGCTCACACTGCTAGCCGTGATGAAAAGACCATCACCTGGTGTGTGTTTTTAATAGTTTTGCTCCTGACTTTACCGACGGGACGGATGCTGCGACAGCAACACAGATCCTAGGGACGTGCTTCAGGGAACAAGTCCCTCCGTCCTCGCATCGTGCAAGTGTCTGTCTGTCTGTCTGTCTGTCTGTCTGTCTGCGCGTGTCCATGGGTTTGTCCGTGTGTGTGTGTGTGTGTGTGTGTGCGCTCGAACGTTCGTGTGTGTTTGTGTGTGTGTTTATGTGTGTGTGCTTGTCTGTGTGTGATTGTGTCCATGTGTGTGAGTGTGCCTGTGTCCGTGTCAATCTTTGATTCCATCGTTGTACGAACCACAGGGGAACGAGACAGAGAGAGAAGCTAGCCGTCGGCTTGCTGGTGCTGACCGAGGCCTGGCTGTGTGCGTGTGCACTGATTGGCTGACAGAATCACCTGTGCTGTGAAGAAGGCGGGCGTGAGCGAGCCGGACGGCAGCGCGGGGCTGTTGAGCGCTATGGAGCCCAGGTCACTTCCTGTCAGCAGCAGGGACGGCGCGGGGATCTCCAGGGCTTTGGGCTTTTTGCTCCTCGGTAGAAGTCCATCTCCCCGACTACGACCGCCGTTGCCGTTAGCAGCAGCGGACGTAGCTCCTCCTCCTCCCCCACCTCCTCCAGGAGTTCTGGTGCTGGTGGAGCTCCTCTGCTCGGGGAGCAGCGAGGCGCGCTTCCTGTGCCCGGAAGACAGGTTCAGGGGCTGGGAGCACTGGTCTTCCTCCTCCTCGTCCTCGTCCTCCTCCTCCAGCTCCTCCTCCTCCCGGGGGCTCCAGCTGGGCCCCGGGGCCCGCAGGGGGCGGGGGCTGTGGGGGGAGGGCGGAGGGGAGGCGACAAACTGCCTGGAGGCGGCGCCGGCGCTGTAGGAAGTCATCAGGGGCGGCGTCGGGGGGGCCCGGTCCTTGAGGCCGTTGGCCCCGAAGCGGATGACGGAGCGGGCCTCGGCGTCGTGGGGGGGGTGGTGCTGGTGGTGGTGGTGGAGGCGGTGGTGGTGGAGGAGCTGCTCCTCACGCAGCGCGCGGAGCAGCTCCGGCTGGCCCTGCAGCGCCGCCACGCTGAAGGAGGAGTAGAGGCCGGAGCGGAGGTAGTCCCCGCCCCCGCCGCCGCCGCCGCCGTGACACACCTGGGCCTGCAGGACGGCCAGGGCCCGCCGCTGGGCCTCCACCTCCTCCAGCGCCGCCTCCTCCTGCTCCTCCTTCACCTCCCGCTCCAGGGCCTCCTCCTCCTCCTCCTCCTCCCGCTCCTCCTCCTCCTCCGCCCGCAGGGGGAGGTGTCCCGAGGCCAGCCCCCGCTCCACCACCTGGGGGTCCATCTTCAGGATCTCCGGGAACGACACGAACTTGTAGACGAACTTCTGGCCGATGACCTTCTTGATGATGTTCTAGAGGACGTAGGGGAGGAGTCATTCAGCGGACCAATCAGAGCTCCACTCAGTTATTATTGCATTTGTTTACTTCAATAACGTTGTACGGACGCTGCGCGGTAATATTCTTTATTTAACTTTTAGAACTCTAACGGGATCCGGGAGTCCGAGTGGCTCCTCTGAGGACCTCTACTTTCAGGGACAAGCCGTGGTTTCAAAAACAACTTGACACCAACTGAACCAGCTGCCTCGGGATTCCCGAGGTCTCTTTAACCGCTTAGTGCCGTCCGGGCCACTCGACCGGACCCACCTTGTCGTAGTAGTAGCGCAGGGCGCGGCTCAGCTTGTCGTAGTTCATGTTGGTCTTGTTCTTGCGCAGCCCCCACAGCTTGGCCACCTCCTCGGAGCGGAGCAGCTTGAACTCCCCGTCCGCCGACGTCCAGCAGATGAGCTGCTTGTGGCTCTGGTCCAGAAGCAGCTGCAGGAGGAACTGCCACAAGGTGATGGCGCTGTCCATGCCTGGAGGAGAGGTGGAGCACGGGGTCAGGCGTCAGAAGGGACTACTTAGTACCTGGAGTCTCCTTATGGTTGAGGGGCCAGCAGCCCAGCCCTGATTTAAAATGTTTGCCTGTATGTACGTATATATGTGTGTGTGTGTGTGTGTGTGTGTGTGTGTGTGTGTGTGTGTGTGTGTGTGTGTGTGTGTGTGTGTGTGTGTGTGTGTGTGTGTGTGTGTGTGTGTGTGTGTGTGTGTGTGTGTGTTGGGTTAGACACCAGAACAGCTGGCGCGGCGGCGATCACACGACGGCGTTAATAATGAACGCCGGTGAAACTGATCCACTCAGGTCCACCTCAGAGTGGGTAAGAGGATATGAGGAAGAGGATTAACCTCATCACCTGCGTGTGGGCGTGTGTGTGTGTTTGCGTGTGTGTGCATGTGTCTATGTCTGTGTGTGTGTGGGCGTGTGTGAGTGTGGTCTGGGCACAGGTGACAGGCGTGTACCTTGCGTACGCCTGCACAGCGAAAACGGAACTGACTGAGGCTTAACTTCCCTAAAAGGACCCGTGCAGAACAGGGCCCAGAGGTGCTGGTCTAACCCCCTCTGGCTCCTTGGGCCGGTCAAAACCCCCTCTGGCTCCTGGGGCCAGGGAACCAACCACAACGACTGACAGGAACAACTTGTCTAAAACGCTGAGCGCTTTGAATGGGTTAGAAGAACCTTGTAATAATCGACGATTAACCTTTCGGTAACGTCTATTACGCAAGCGAGTAGAACGTGGAACGTATTTCATCTGAACCGTCAAAGTTCTCCTAATTTTCTCATATTCTCTGCATTCCGTCTGTCCTTCCTGTCCGTCTGTCCTTCCTGTCAGTTTTCCCTGCCTCTCCGTCGGCCCTGTCTGTATGTCGCTGGTCCGCTATGTGTGTGTGAGCGTGTAAGTGCGTGCATGTGTGTGTCTGTCTGTATATATGTGTGTGTGTATGTCTGTGTGTGTGTCTGTATGTGTTGTTGTGTGTGCGTGTGTCTGTGTGCGTGAGAGTGTGTGTGTGTGTGTGCCTGTCTGTATATGTGCGTGTGTGTGTGTCTGTATATGTGTGTGCGCCTCCAGTGTGGGAGCAGCAGCAGAACAGAGAGGAGCATAAGGAGGGACAACAGCTCAGCCAGAAGTATGCTGCGGTCCAACCTGGCCCTCGCTCCACAGGAAGTAGAACGGCCCTGGGTGGTTTCTCTTTAATGGAGGAATGTGAGGCCGCTCGGCTTCTGTCTGCAGGAACACGCGATGGGTTCCAGCCCACTGTAGTGGACCTGTCTGCAGGAACACAGTGGGTTCCAGGCAGCCCACTGTAGTGGACCTGTCTGCAGGAACACACAGTGGGTTCCAGCCCTCTATAGTGGACCTGTCTGCAGGAACACACAGTGGGTTCCAGCCCTCTATAGTGGACCTGTCTGCAGGAACACACAGTGGGTTCCAGCCCTCTATAGTGGACCTGTCTGCAGGAACACACAGTGGGTTCCAGCCCTCTATAGTGGACCTGTCTGCAGGAACACACAGTGGGTTCCAGCCCTCTATAGTGGACCTGTCTGAAGGAACACACAGTGGGTTCCAGCCCTCTATAGTGGACCTGTCTGCAGGAACACACCACTCTGGGTTCCAGGCTACTGTGTCGTGGACCTGAGTGTTTGTTTGCCCACAGCTGCTGTGCTGTTAGAGAGAGAGTGGTGTCTGTCTATCCTCACGCTATGAAACGCACACGCGCATGGACACACGGACACATACACACACACACCCACAAACATGGACGCACACAAAAACATGGACACATACACAGACACACACGGAAACACACACACACGGAAACACGGACACACGCACGGACACACACAGGCAACTTCCGATGCAAGGCATCCCTTGAGTTTTCCAATCAGCCATGTGAAAATACAAGCCTGTCAGAGTCAGGACTTCCTGCGATTCTACTTTCAGGGACAAACGGTGAAGTGAGGGGATCCCACTCCGAGGGGGGTACTTCCTCCCAATCCGGCCCAACTTCCGCCCAGAAAAATTCACAAATGAGGCCCCCATTTTGGGCTTATTATTTACAACCTAACATTGAACGAATTGGCGTTATAACCATGGTCCCGCCTCCTTTATAACGCTCACAGGAGCACCGCGGGCAGGACGCCTGCAGAGTGAACTTATTGTTGTTTAGTTCATCGCTGCCTGTTGCAGATGCACTGATTATCAAAGTACAAGTAGACCGGAGCACAAAGCGGTCCAGTGTTTGAGGAACGGAAACTCCATATAGGACGAGATGACTGTGTGCAGAATGACTGCATCACGTCTCTTCCTGTTCACAGCCGTCGTGGGACGTCAGAGCCCCGAGGAACCGCATCTTGAACTAGTTTAGGGGTTCTTTCTGCCCCTGGTCCGGGGGTCCATGTCTCCAACACGGATTGTATCCGAGTGGGAAAGCTGTACTTATCAGATGGGTCACTCTGCTTCTCCCAGCAGAACCAGCGTGATGCTGTACTGGGACTGACTGGTTCAGATGTTGCTCCACAGACCCGTAGACCGGAAGGAAACGAAAAGTAGCGCAGTAGACACGACAGAACGCGATCTTTGTATCGGAGACAAACCATCTAAACAAACCCAAACCTCCGCACCTTAGCGTTCGAGGAGATCCACGGAGAGACCCTCAAGCACCTTCACGGCCACACAAAAGTTTGAATATGTTTCCTCACTCATCACACGACTTGACTTCATTCGGAACGTCAAGGAAACCGTTGGTTATATATTAAAGTGTAGTAGTAAACATAGTTGTTAATGTAAGTACCTGCTCTTTTCGTCACGTTTTCCCCGCTGGCCAACCTTCACGATGAGCTCCGTAAGGTCCCTTGTTGTTCCATGCTTGCTCCGGTCTCCTCACTGGGGTTAGACTGAAATCGGATCCTGGTTTCTGTGTGAGCAGGAAGTTGGAGCGGCCAGACGCAGCGCCTCCTGCGCCTCCTCCCACTGCGCTCCCTAGGCACGCTGCCGCTGCCGCCGTCTGCGTAAACACACTTCTCCTCCGGCCTTCCTCCTCTTCTCTCTTGCTCCGCTCTTCACCGGACCCGAGGCCAGCAGCCAGCAGCACTACTGCTCTGTTACCCTCATGGCGGTCCCGGACCTGTTGGAGAGGGTCCTCCTGGCTGACGTCACCGCGGGATTCCCGAGGGCGGCCGCCAGGGGGCGCGCCGCGCGTTTATCTCAACGAGCGACAGTGTCACGTTATAACAACTCTATACAAAGTAATGATCACACTAAACACGGGCAAATCATGTCGTTATTGTGGCAGGAATTTTGAGCCAAGTCAATCATGACTGTCTAAACTGGGTAGAATAAAGAGTCATACCGAACCTATAACAATTATGGTCATATATTTGGGTAATAACGGTACAGTGACATAAACAATCGTACAACAAACTAACAATAATCCATAAAACAAAAAAAACAATAATCCAAGGCCTATCATCCGAGGCCTAGATGCGAGTCCTCCCTGCCTCTCTCCAAGATTTCCGCAAGGAGGAGCCCCCAGATGGGAAATCATCTGGCGTCCCTCCAAGAGGCACGCAGGCTGAAGTACCCTGCATGGGAAATCAACCCGTGTCTCTCCAATAGAGCTCCACGAGCCGAAGACCTCCCCTGATGGGAAATCAGCCTGTGCGCCTCCAAGAGGTGCACAAGTTGAAGACCGACCCATTGACAAACGCGAAGACTTCTAAGACCGATTCTGTCGGGATTCTGAGGGAAGCTCTGTATCCCAAACAAAGCCCTTTGTTGACCAGATGGCCCAGAATCTAACCATAAAGCTCCTCAAGGTGTCATCAAATGGTGTTCGTGGCCGGCCCTATGAGTTGACTGTTCAACGTAAACAAATACAGATTTTTTTCATCAGTTATCTTATCTTTTTATTCAAGTAGGCTATACAACGTTTCCCAAACCTTTACGTACACTGGATGCAATATTAGCTTATATATTCTATTTTAAATGAATATTTTAAGAAAGTCCTATTAAAAAAATTAAATAATGATATACCATTATGTCAAGCTCTTCGTATTTTTTTCATTTGCATATAATGCTAAATTAGAAGATGCTTTATAAATAATTAATCAAAGAAATGATTTTAGAACACTTCTTGACAGCATCGTCTTTAATTTGATCGAGCTCCTTCAATGAGTCAGTAGGTACAGGTTTCTTCTACCGTTCACATTGTTAACAGCAGAATAATGGGTTTAATATGATTAATAATAGTGAAAAATAATTATGTAGGCCTACTGGAGTCTCAGTGGATAAGCTGTAGTTAAATTAGGTGTCGCGGTTAGTGTCACTATAGGTAGCTTTATCTGACGGTGTAAAATAACTTTACATAAAGTCTTACTTAATTATAACTACATGGTGTATAATCTTGTGTTATATGGGCGGTGCATAATCCATATTTCAACTAAGAAACTAACTTCCATATCTATGTATTGAGCGGGTGGTCAGGCCCTGAGGCGTGGTTCCCCAGCAGGGGTCTGATTGGTGGCTGGGTTGGAGGCCAGCTCAGTGTACCTTTTGGAGAGGCCAGCTCCGCGCTCACACCAGCGCTACTGACCCGCCGACGCGACATGCCTCGCTTTACAGTACACATCCGCGATGAGTGGTTGGCGATTCCTTGTCGAGATCCCACCAAAACCATCCACTGGCTCGGACTCGAGGCTCTCAGACGTTATATTAAAAACAAACCCGACAACGGGGGGATCACCACTCTGAAAGATGTCCGTTTCGTGGTGCGCAGGTGCCAGGGACAGGGTCTGTTGGACGGAGAAGACACCATCGAGGATGCGTTGGAGGATAATGACTTTTTGGAACTCGGTAACAGCATATGCATAATGACATACTATAGTTAGTGACGGTCGTTTGTATTCATTGTTTGAAATCTATCGGTGTTTGTTGATTCCTGTATATTCGTGCATAATTGCGCGCAGAATTCTCTGCAGGATTGATGTCACTTTGTAGCGTTATTTACTTGGGTGTCTTTCTTGATCATTAATGGCGTTGTGTGGTGTTTAAATATGTTTTTCAGCGATGGAAGGGGACACCATGTCTACTGAGTTCATCCCGTCACAGCCGGGAGTTTCTCACCTGTATCCTTATCACGTGCTGTACCGTTCCGAGGTCAACCGGGTCACGGGATGTATTTCATGACATGGTTATTTCATTACACTTATACTTTGCTGGGAAAGGCGTAATATCTAAAGAAATCCTATTCCTAAACGGTGTATAACAGAACAGCAGCTTACAGGGAACCCAAAGATGTAAGTATATGTTAAGGCAGTCTGTCGTCAAACGGTTTTGTATTTGCGAGGCCTAAGGCCGTTGATTAGGCTGCCTAATCAAAGGTGTGTCAATATGCCTCTCTTTCCAGAATATTTGCATGGATGGCAACAGCCTGACATCAACAGACTTGGTCAATCTGGGTAGAGGACTCTACAAGATAAAGGTAATAATCAACAAATGGACTGTCAACTGCCAATCATTGTTAATATTTACCATTCCCTTAATCCTGCTCTCCGAACCGCCCGCAGCTCACTCCCGAAGCAGAGACCAAAGTGGTGCAGGCCAGAGAGCTCCTGGACACCATAGTTAAAGAAAACAAAGGTTAGGACACTACTTTCCTTTGTTTATCATTACACCAAAGATCCAATCAATCATTACCTCGCCATGCCAAAATCAGTGCAGCGTACGACTGACGTTTGGCTCTCTCTGTCCGTAGTGGTCTACGGAATCACCACTGGATTTGGAAAATTCGCCCGTACAGTCATCCCTGTGGGCAAACTCAAGTACAAACAGTGTTGTCCTTTTTCACCTATAGACTCTGCATAGCAATAGCCCCCCTACCCCCCCTTACCCCCCACACCCCTTTAACACACTTAGCATCTTATCCTAGCTATCTCTGTCGTATATGGGGAATGGGTTAACCTAGCGATTGTTAGCGCTCAACACTTTAACATCCTTGCTGTACCGACAGAGATATATTGTTGTACTTAATGTAAGTCGCTTTGGATAAAAGCGTCTGCTTAATGCCCTCAATGTAATGTCCAGAATGTAAATGTCCTATTCATTGGCAATTCAATGTAATCATGGGTGATTCATGCTCTCTTTCTCTCCCCCAGGGAACTGCAGGAGAACCTGGTGCGCTCCCACTCAGCAGGTAGGTCTCCGGTCCCCCCTGCTCTTCTTCAGCCGGGCGTGTAGCGCTGTGTGTGTCACATCCCCCGTCTGTTTTCAGGGGTGGGGAACCCCCTGAGCCCGGAGAGAACCCGCATGCTGCTGGCCCTCAGGATCAACGTCCTGGCCAAAGGCTACAGCGGAATCTCCCTGGAGACGCTTCACGCCATGATCCAGGCCTTCAACGGTAAACCACCGCCGCCACTTTAACTCAACCCTTTGATGAGGGGCGGCATGCGGCTCAGGTGGTGGAGCGGGTCGGCTGTTAACCGGAAGGTTGCTCGTCTGATCCCTGGCTGTCGAGGTGTCCATGAGCAAGACCCCTCACCCTGACTGCTCCCGACGAGCTGGCTGTCGCCTCGCATGGCTGACCCCGACGTCGGTGTGTGAATGTGTGCATGAATGGGTGAATGTGAGGCATTGACCTGTGTTTGACCTCCGAGGGCAGAGGCACGCGATGAAAGGGCCGTAGGGGCTGGGGAAACGGGGTGCTGACCCTGGCCTTGTCCCCGCAGCGTCCTGCCTCTCCTTCGTCCCGGAGAAGGGCACCGTGGGGGCCAGCGGGGACCTGGCGCCCCTGTCCCACCTGGCCCTGGGGCTGATGGGGGAGGGCCGAATGTGGTCCCCTAACAGCGGATGGGCCGATGCGAAATACGTAAGAGCTGCTTCAAAGTAACCCTCTATTGACTTGGCAAACAGCCCAGTCGCCCTGAGTGACTGACGGCACGGCAGCGCATGCATCAGAGATCAATGCTTCTGTAAAGACCAAAACATGTTTGCTTTGTGATGCCCCCCCCATCCCCCCCCCTACCTTCCCACCTTACTCACCAGTCGTCCCCTCTCTGCTCCCTCTTCTCTCGACAGGTCCTAGAGGCCCACGGACTTAAACCAATAGTGCTCCGACCCAAAGAGGTAATGAACGCCTATAGCTGCTCTGTCATGTGGGGCTGGTCCGGGGTTCACCTTGATGTATGTAAACAGACCTGTGTTTGCATTGTTGGGAAAGAGGAGTTGATGCATCTTGATAAAAGAGGCTGCACACGGGAGTCAAAAGAGCAACCAGCAGATACAGAAAGAGGATAAGAGAGGGAGAATGTTTGGGTATTGTTACAATGAGTGTGTACATTAAGCGCCAGGACATACTGCATACAATAAGTGTGTAAGAGGGGTATGGGGGGTTATGGGGGGAGGCTATGCAGAGTCTAGGTGAACTCTGAACACGTGGGTCTTGAGTCTTATGTGGAAGCTGGTGGATCAAGGTTAAACAATAATGAAAGCGTCCGCTTCCAGGGCCTGGCTCTGATCAACGGCACCCAGATGATCACCTCCCTGGGGGCCGAGGCGGTGGAGCGGGCCCAGGCCATCGCCCGGCAGGCAGACATCGTCGCCGCCCTCACCCTGGAGGTGCTGAAGGGCTCCACCAAGGCCTTCGACAGCGGTGAGGAACGCGGGTAACCGGACGCCATGAGGGCCGGGCGGCATGTGGCTCAGGAGGGAGAGCGGGTCGGCTGGGAACCGGAAGGTTGCCGGTTCGATCCTCGGCTCCTCCTAGCCGAGTGTCGAGGTTTCCCTGAGCGAGACACCTCACCTTGACGGGCTGGCTCTCGTCTTGCGTGGCTGACTCCGCCGTCGGTGTGTGAAAGTGTGCATGAATGGGTGAATGTGTGGCAGTATTGATACAGCGCTTTGGGTGGCCACTGGTTAGAAAAGCGCTGTATAAATGCAGTCCGTTTACCATTGTCCCGGTCTTCCCGGTGTCCTGAGCTAACCCCTGTTGTGGTGTTGGATGGTCTGAATGTGTAGAGATCCACGCCCTGAGGCCACACCCCGGACAGATCGAAGTGGCCTTCCGTTTCCGCTCCCTGCTCGAGTCGGACCACCACCCCTCGGAGATCGCAGGTCAGTGGGCCTCGTAGAGATCTTCCTGATACCGATTCCGATTACTGAACTTGAGTATCGGCAGATACCGAATATAAACCATCATTGTAACTACTGATAGCACTTTTTCTTATTGATCGGTTGATTTACTAAAACAATCTCCTTCAAAACGACATAATTTACATTTATAATCAATAATTATAGATTATAGATTATAATCTATATTTATTTTCCTGTGTAGTCAATTTTGTAGTCACGTGATGTATCAGATCGGCGCAAAGACTTGTGTACTTTCCGATACTGTAATCGGAGCAACTCTAGCCAGCAGTTCTTTAAATGCGGTAGCATCACTCCGTACATTGACCGTACTCCATCATGCTGCATCCAGCCGTCCTCCACATGTTAGTGGAGGACGCCACCGGGCGCCGTCATGTGATACCTGCTCATGACGGAGACATCTTTCATAAGGTTTGTGTCCGTCTGCTCTCTGAGGGTTGCTTGTGTTCCTCAGAGAGCCACCGATTCTGCGACCGCGTTCAGGACGCCTACACCATGCGGTGCTGTCCTCAGGTACCGTCGTCGAATCTCCTCTCCCCGGAAACGGTCCCGTCTGAACGGCCCGGTCACGGTTCTCATGGACGTCTCCTCTCTGCCTCCACAGGTTCATGGGATCGTTAACGACACAATCGACTTCGTCAAGAACATCATTAACACGGAGATCAACAGTGCGACTGACAATCCCGTATCCTTACGCCACGTTGTCACACAGCCCAGTATTAACCGATATTTGAATACATGGTTTGTTAATTTTAACGCATTTTGAAATGTGACTGAGGAAACATTAGTTCCCTGATTGTTTGGATAAGATGGTGTTTGCGGAGAGAGGGGAGACCATCTCCGGGGGCAATTTCCATGGAGAGTATCCTGCCAAGGTATGTAATGGCTTCACAATCCTTCAGGTTATACACATCAGATCAAAGTATGGTATATATGGTTTGAGAAGATAATTCTGTAACCAGTGCACTAAATAGGTAGCCTGGTTCTACCAGACTCTCGTACTTCACTTCATTTCATTTCATTTGTACAGAGAGTCTGGACCTAATCAATTGACAAACGTTAACTCACTTGAAGGCGGGTGTCTGTTGAAGTTTAAAATGATTGGATCTGCCCAGTGCCACTCTGGGCAGACGCGCAGGTTGTACACAAACCAAACACCTTGCGCGTCTGCACGAAAATGTCCGTCAACGACAGCTGCAGGTTTTGTTCGTCGAATTTAATTTATCAGGGAAAAATTGCACATTGTAAATCAACTACCGACCTACAACAACAACTCAAACTGGCGTACGACTTTATCGTCATTGTTCTCAGACACGCCCTCTGTTCGCTGATTGGTGGCCGCTGTGGCGGCACCAGAAAACCAAATTACATACAGCAGGTCCAGACCTAGCACTGAAGGGAAATTCAAATTGAGCGGAAGTACTTAGGCGGGCGGAGCCAGGCTACTAAATAGGAGTACATATTGAAATGTATCTACAACAAAGCAAAGCTACAGAGAGATGTGAGCCAATCCCAGGCTTGTTGAATCCCAAGAGAAATGAGTCCACTGTCTTTAAAGTCATCCATTGCACACCTTTGACCCACGGTTTCCACACAAGCCAACCATGATTTACATTTGCAACACTTATTTACAATGAGTATAATATTCAGAAGAAAGAGAAAAAAATATATGGCTGTCGGTACAGTAAGGATGTTCATAGAACCAAGTGCCAAGCACTAACAATTGCTAGGTTAACCCTATCCAAAGATAGCTAGGATAAGATTCTACACAAGTACTATTTTTAAGTGCCAGGCCATATACATACAATTAGTGAGCAAGAGGGGTGTGTGGGGGGGTGAGAATGATCACCGATTTGTGTTTTGTTTTTATTGTGGGACACTTTGGATCTGCTAAATGCCCCAAATTGAAATGTCAATGTGTTGGTCTTCCCGTCTCTCGTGTCCCCCCCCCCCCTGTCCTCCGGTCAGGCCTTGGACTACCTGGCCATCGGGGTGCACGAGCTGGCCTCCATCAGCGAGAGGCGGATCGAGCGCCTGTGCAACCCCTCCCTGAGCGAGCTGCCCGCCTTCCTGGTGAACGAGGGCGGCCTCAACTCCGGCTTCATGATCGCCCACTGCACCGCCGCCTCTCTGGGTGAGTGTTGGGCTCACTGTCACACACTACACACACGCTACACACACGTTACACACACGCTACACATACACGACTACACACACACACACTACACACGCACTACACACGCACCGCCGCCTCTCTGGGTGAGTGTTGGGCTCGCTATCACACGCTACACACACGCTACACACACGCTACACACACGCTACACACACGTTACACACACGCTACACATACACGACTACACACACACACACTACACACGCACTACACACGCACCGCCGCCTCTCTGGGTGAGTGTTGGGCTCACTGTCACACACTACACACACGCTACACACACGTTACACACACGCAACACATACACGACTACACACACACACACTACACACGCACTACACACGCACCGCCGCCTCTCTGGGTGAGTGTTGGGCTCACTGTCACACACTACACACACGCTACACACACGTTACACACACGCTACACACACGCTACACACACATTACACACACTACACACGCACCGCCGCCTCTCTGTGTGAGTGTTGGGCTCGCTGTCACACGCTACACACACGTTACACACACACACGTTACACACACACTACACACGTACTGCAACTCCGCGTCTGTGGGTGAGTGTTTTCCCGCTGCCACATGTTACACACACGCTACACAAACGCTACACACACGTTACACACACTGCACCGCCGAGTCTCTGGGTTAGTGTCCTCCCGCTGTCACATGCTACACACGCTGTATCTCTGGGTTAAACACGCTTTAAACAAGCTTTAAACAAACTCCGTCCCTGGGTTAAACATGTCTTAAACACGCTTTAAACACACTCCATCCCTTGGTTAAACATGCTTTAAACACGCTTTAAACACACTCCATCCGTGGGTTAAACACGCTTTAAACATGCTTTAAACACGCTTTGAACACGCTCCATCCCTGGGTTAAACACGCATTAGACATGCTGTAAACACGCTCCATCTCTGGGTACGTGTTCTCCCGCTGTCACATGTTAGACACACGCTGCGTCTCAGGGAAACGCCAGGTCTCCTGCCCGCTGTCACACACTAAGCACTACAGTGTTGTGTTTGGTAAAGTTTAAACTCTCCAGGACGCTGCTTTTTCAAAACTCTGTGGAAATTTTCATTCAGATTAAACAGTATGTACTCTAACCCATAGTGGGTGATAACTAAACATCAAATGATTTTCAGATTAAATAGAATGTACAACTCTAACCCCTAGTGGATGATAATTAAACATTGTATGATATTCAGATTAAACAGCGTGTGCGTACTCTAACCCCTAGTGGTCGATAAACAAACGACCAGATGAGATTGTCCTAAAATTGTGTCCTTAAAAATAAGTGCTTCTCCGTCCGTCCCTCCCTCCGGGTGCAGTGTCGGAGAACAAGGTGCTCTGCCACCCGTCCTCGGTGGACTCACTGTCCACCAGCGCTGCCACGGAGGACCACGTCTCCATGGGGGGCTGGGCGGCCCGCAAGGCGCTGCGGGTCATCGAGCACGTGGAGCAGGGTAGGCTGGGGGGGATACTCTCTACACACTTCAGGGGCCGGCATGCGGCTCAGGAGGTTGAGCGGGTCGGCTGGTAACCCGAAGGTTGCTAGTTGAGTGTCGAGGTGTCCCTGAGCGAGACACCTCGCCCTGACTGCTCCTGGCGAGCTGGCGGTCGCTCTGCATGGCTGACACCGCTGTCGGTGTGTGAATGTGTGCATGGATGGGTGAATGTTAGGAAATATTGTAAAGCTCTTTGAGTGGCCGCTTACTAGAGCCATTGACTTGCATAATAATGTCCTCATAACGGCACAATTAATGACAGGGTGTCTAGTTTCTGTCCGTCTCTTCAAAGAGTTGGCCATATATACATACGTGTGTGTGTGTGTGTTTTGAATGAATGATTATGTGTGTATTTAATCAATTGTGCATTTTAAAGGTCCATGTGTGTAGAATTGAGTGACATCTAGCGGACTTGGCGGAAATGGAATTTAATATTCAGAAGTAGGTTTTGATTAGTGTAATCCCATGAAAAAAGGTTTTGAGGCCTTTATCTCTACATGACCGCCGCCAGGGAGGCCGCCCTGTTGTTTCTACTGTAGCCAAGTGTGGACAAATGGCTATCGAGAGAATGCCTTCTGAATTTGTTATTTGTTTTGATAGCCATCTCACTTGTGTGTGTGTGTGTTAAATTATTGATTGTGTGTGTGTGTTGAATGAACCGTGTGTGTGTGTTATTAACCCTATGTGTTTATGTGTGTGTTCTGAACTATGTGTGTGTGTGTGTGTGTGTGTGTGTGTGTGTGTGTGTGTGTGTGTGTGTGTGTGTGTGTGTGTGTGTGTGTGTGTGTGTGTGTGTGTCCCCAGTCCTCGCCATAGAGCTGCTGGCCGCCTGCCAGGGCATAGAGTTCCTGCGGCCCCTTCGGACCACCACCCCCCTGGAGAAGGTCTATGACCTGGTGCGCAGCGTGGTCAGGTAACGCGCGGCCAAGGTACACACACGCATTCAACCGTACCCAGAGTCCCGGGTTAATGTTTACCCCTTCCCCCCCCAGACCCTGGATCAAGGACCGGTTCATGTCCCCCGACATCGAGGCGGTCCACCGCCTGCTGCTCGACCAGAAGGTGGGTGTCCCTGGGGGGGCCGACGGAGTAGAGATGTTCCGGTTAGACCCGGTAGTCTGGCAACAGGAAGGTTGCTAGTTCGATCCCCGGCTCCTCCTAGCTGTGTGGCTAGAAGGTTTTTCCCGAGTGGCCACAGTTTAGAAAAGCGCTTTATAAATGCAGTCCGTTTAGGGTGGAGGTTCAGCTCTGCTTCATGGTCTGTCGCCCCCCCCCCCCCCCCCCCCTCCCCCCCTCTCCAGGTGTGGCACGTGGCCAAGCCCTACATCGATAAGTACGAGACCCAGCTGTCTAGTCCGGGGTCGCGGCCCATCTCCCCCACCTCCTTCTCCCTGGAGCCCCCGCTGTCGCCGCGGAAACGGGTCCGCCACGAATAAGCCGGGGCGCTGAATCGTTTTCCTGAGGAAGGGGAATCGGGTGTTCATACGATGTTGGACTCCCGATGTCACAGCTCTGAATCTTAGAAGGTTAACGTGACCGTCAGTTCATCGTTTAATTACACTGCGTCTGGGCACGGAGAATAATAAATCAATAATATTAAATATATCATAAATTAATGCTTTGCTGTGCCGATCTTTACTTTAGCGCCTTGTCAGCCGTTGTATGTGTGCAGTCTTAAAGCCTTGTTGAATCAGAACATTTGTTATGCAGTCCAATTAGGGGGATTAAATCAATTAAGCCCACACTGGCTCAATCAACACCATCAATCGGAACTTGTCATGTGCCATAAATTGACTGATTGCTGTGACGAGAAGGGGGCGTGGCGTTTATGGGTCGTGGTGTATGGTGAAGAAGGCGTTGCCAGTCGTGGAGGGATGTGGCTTGACAATCATACACAGTTTGTTTATGACCAGGAACAATGATGGGGAAAGCATGCCATCTGCTGGTTTCAGACTAGAATAAACATAAATACACAGTGCTAAATATATAATTATGCTTTCTTTACATTTACATGATTGTAATTAAGTCCTTTGAAATAGACTTGGCTATACTTTTGGCTTTCTTTATAAATATAACAATAATAACTCTGCAAGATATCCTATAGTGATAACACTTTATTTTAAATCCATCACAATCCATTAAAGTGCAAGAAGATGTATCTCTTGGTTCAAAGCAATAATATACAGAATGGGTTAGTTTAATTACTCGTTATTTCCTATGTCAAACACATTTAATCAATGTACAGCCATGTCACCTTAGTTGAATTTGTGAAACTCCCAAACTTAAATGAAACATAACCATGAATTTCTGAGGAGCTAACTATAGATAGAATATCTGTACATTGTCAATAAATTGTTTTCAGAAACTTTAGAATGAATAGTCTCTTATAAAAGGTCAGAATTAGTGGATTAACCAAACCATAGTTCTAAGGACTCAACTACAGTGATCTACTGTATGCAAAAAGTGTTGTTATCATCTGAAGCATCACAAAGTATTGTTAACAATGATATTTTGTTTATAAATTCATAATAACCAATATCTTCCTCCAACATGTTCAGTTCAACTTCCAATAAACAATAATCAATAAGCCACTACTCAATTAACAAAATTAACAAAGGTTTCTACGTTTCTAGATAGATTTGTTTTGTTTTAAACTTGTTGATACTAAATCTAATACTATCGAAGATAAGTGTCTTCACAGAGTGCAGTAGTATCTTCCGTTCTTAATTAAAAAAACTCAAACAGGAAATTACCTTAAAGAAAAGCAAAAGAATCGGAAATACAAAAAGGTCAAAATCGCCTCTTTCCTTCCAGAAGTTATTGAATTTAACCGTTGTTGAATTTAATAACATCAGAGCAAGATTAGATCAGATTATTCTACTAGACCCTGAAAGAAAGTCCCACAATTACCTACCTTCTGTGCCTATCAAAGTACTTGGAGCCCAGTACTTGTATCACAGTACTTGTACTATTGTACTTGTGCTACAGTACTTGTATCACAGTACTTTGCACACAGCACTTGTACTACAGTACTATTATCACAGTACTTGGCACACAGTACTTGTATTACAGTACTTCCATCACTTGTACAGTCCTGTTGAACCAAAGGTGTCTGTAAAAGAGTCTCATGTAACACCATGAAGACATGTCCTACAGAAGCATGTGCTACATGTAGGAGCAGGACGCCTAGCGTAGCCTAGTGTAGCTTAGCATTAGCTTAACACCGGACTGACCATAAGAGGGGTCCCAGTGGAAACCCCAGCTCACAGGGCCCCCCTTCCACACTGTCATACGTCCTGCTCCATTCAGGTCACGTCAATGTCACCTGGCTGCGTGGGAGGAGTTTACCAACAGTCAACGCTGTGGGGGTCAAAGGTTAACGAGGGACGTACCCAGGGTGAACCCTGGGTGAACCCTGAGAGCGCTGGCTGTAGACCTCAGCGCTCTGCTCATCGGTGAGAGAGCACCGGGGAGACACGCAGAAGAGGAGCTGTGCGGACGGGAACATGAGTAGAGGAAATGAGCACGAAGAGCCCTGTTGGACCGGCTGAAAGGGGGGGCTGGCAGTGGGGCTGGGTGGTGTCTCTACGGCCTGGGGGGGGTTTGTGGTGCCTCTAGGGGCTGTACGGAGGTGCTGCGTGGTGTCTCTACAACCTTGTGGGTGGTGCTGTTGGTTGGGTGGTGTCTCTAGGGGCTGTGGGGGTTGTGGTGGTGTTGTCTATAGGCTGTGGGGTGGTGCAGGGTGGTGTCTCTAGGGGCTGTGGGTGGTGTCTCTAGGGGCTGTGGGTGGTGGTGTTGGGTGGTGTCTCTAGGGGCTGTGGGTGGTGGTGATCGGTGGTGTCTCTAGGGGCTGTAGGTGGTGTTGGGTGGTGTCTCTAGGGGCTGTGGGTGGTGTCTCTAGGGGCTGTGGGTGGTGGTGTTGGGTGGTGTCTCTAGGGGCTGTGGGTGGTGTTGGGTGGTGTCTCTAGGGGCTGTGGGCGGTGGTGTTGGGTGGTGTCTCTAGGGATTTTCGGTGGTGTTGTTGGGTGGTGTCCCTAGGGACTGTGGGGCTGGCCGGCCTCGTCTGCCAGGTGGAGGATGTAGTCGGCCATGTCGTGCTCGGTGGGGGCGTCTGACACCACCCAGGACTCGTTGGCCGCCGTCACCTGGATGCGGCAGATGGGGCAGTTCCTGCTCTGCCCGCTCCTAGGGGACAGAGGGGGGGTCCATCCGTTCATTCAAACCCCCGGAACCATCTCTGTCTCGCTATCTACATCTTTACTTTATTTATAATCTCTAAAAATCTATTTTCAGAGATTTAATTTATTAATCGTATCTTAAAATTGAAACAATACTAAAAGCAAATATGTTTGTGTGAGTTTGTGTATGTATGTATATGTGTTTGTGTGTGTGTGTGTGTGTGTGTGTGCGTGTGCGTGTGCGGAGCCGTCCTACCATTGGTCAATGCACTTCTGACAGAAGCTGTGTGCGCACGGCAGCATGAGGTCCGACCGGCCGTCCATGCAGATACAACACTCCTCCTCATCCGTCAGCTGCTTCACCCTGCAGGAGGAGGAGGAGGAGGAAGGGAGGAGTTATGGAAATGATTTGGTGACTTAGATCTACCTGTGTCTGAGGTCTCTCTGTGTCCTGGTGTCTCCACCTGCCTCACCGTCCAACAGGGGAGTGCGTTTCTCCTCGCCCTCGGCCTCACCACACCACGGTAAAGCTACAGGCGTGTTTAAACTACCATGTTCCTACCGGCCCATCCACATGCTGGCCTGGCAGGAGTCGGTGGAGGGCAGCTGGGCCGAGGGGCCCTCCAAGGGGCCGTCGGGGCCCAGCACCTGGGCGGCCTGGCTGGTGACGTCGCGGTACAGCTGGGTGAACTGGTACAGGTTCATGATGCGGGTGGCCTCCACCGTGCCCGTCTCCTTGTTGATCTGGAGGAAGAGGAGGGGAGGGAGGAGGAGGAGGAGGAGGAAGAGGGAGGAGGGAGGAGGGAGGAGGAGGAGGAAGAAGGAGGAGGACGGTGAGCAGAAGGAGGAGGTGGAGGAGGAGGAGGAGGGGGAGGAGGTGGAGGACGAGGGATGGAGGAGGAGGAGGAAGATGAGGACGAGCACAAGGGAGAGAACGGTGAGCACGAGGAGGAGGCGGAGGAGGAGTGAAGCACAGCGCCCCAACAAACACAGACACACCAGACCCAGTGGGCCAGAGAGCCATGATGTGCCCACGAGACTCAACACCCCCTGAACACACACTCTCAGTCTCACCTTAGTGCACACTCTAAGTCTCAGCATAGTGCACACTCTCAGTCTCACCATAGTGCTGCACACTCTCAGTCTCACCTTAGTGCACACTCTATCTCACCATAGTGCACACTCTCAGTCTCACATTAGTGCACACTCTCAGTCTCACCTTGGTGCACAATCTCAGTCTCACCTTGGTGCACACCACGCGCACGGCCACCTTCCACAGGGCGCTGGTGTCGGAGCCGGGCTGCACCTCGAAGAGGAGGTGCTTCTGCTGCCCGGCGGCCAGCTGGGCCGTCCTGAGGGGACAGACATTAACCGCCAGGGAGTTCAGCAGACGCTTTTATCTAAAGCAACCTACAATAAGTACGGGCTGTCACTTTTTATTCGAAGTTCGAATATTCGTTCGAAGGTGGGGTGAAAAGTTCGAATTCGAAGTGTAATTCTCCATTCGAACTGTAAAAATGCGCTATAAAGAAGAGAGAGGCGAGTGGCTTTTCCTCAATAAAGCGGCCCTCCTGGATCCCCGCTTCTCCCGGTTAGTCCACCTTTCCCCTGCACAGAAACATCTCGTGACTGAAAGCCTCTCACACGAGCTCATTGAAACGGAGACCGACACTGATCGCACACGACAGGGAGAAAAGTCCGCTGCTGCGCTGGGCGCGATGGACATCCTGTTTGGGGACTTATACAGCACGGCTGACAGAAGCAGCTGCAGCGGTAACGGAGAGCTGCGAGACTACTTGTAATTTTCTTTCCGTAAGGAATAAAAAGAGCAGCATGCCGTGTTGGAGGTCGGCCTCACAGATTGTTCGTTTATATAGGCTGTGTGTGCCATGGACGACATGCGCTCCGCATATCGCGCTCCGAGCAGTTATTGTTAATGCGTAAAAGACAGCCGCACTTGTGTGTCGGAGCTTCCTCATGTTGTGTTTACAAATGTGTTATCAAAGATGTGTTTTTATCCTGTGCTGTTATGAATTCAGTAGGTATACGTGATTTCCACAAGAAATAAAAAGAAACACGACAACAGTCGTCGTGTTTTTTTTTTTTTTTTTTTTAATAGTTCTATGGGGGGGGTCGAATGTATTCGAATGTATTCGAATTAATTATGGACATTCGAAATTCGTTCGAATTTCATTTTTGGAAAAAGTGACAGCCCTAAAGTACATTAGTCCGAAGAAAGAGAAACAATACATCGCTGTCGGTACAGTTAGGATGATCATAGAACCAAGTGCCAAGCACAAACAATCTCTAGGTTAACCCATTCCCCGTATACACAAAGATAGCTAGGATAAGATGCTACACAATGCTCAGTACTGTTTTTATGTGCAAGGATGTACAACATACAATAAGTGCGTAAGAGGGGTGTGGGGGGGTGTTGTGTGTTTTGTGTTGTGTTGTGTTTTGTGTCATGTTTTGCTCACACGTCGTTGAGCTCCGACACCCTGGCCAGGAACTCCTCGTAGGTGAGGTACCCGCTGTCCCTCACCAGCCCCGCGTGCCTCACCAGCTTCTCGGGCAGCCGGCTGGCCTGGCCCGAGAGCTGCTGGCCCATGGCGGCGGCGGTGGCTGCGGTTTGAGAGGGTGGGGAGGCGGCCTCAGTCGGCGTAGAGCTGCACCCTGGAGAGGGAGGGAGGAGGGGGGAGGGGGGAGGGAGGAGGGAGGAGGGAGGAGAGAGGAGGGGGGAGGGAGGAGGGAGGAGGGAGGGGTCAGCATCAGCTAAATCAAATTGTAGGTTTTGTGATGTAACGACTACTTCGTACTACCAGGGATTCGTAGGTCTGTCACAAAAAGGAACAGACAGGCACTTGAACGTGACATTAAAAGATCTTTTAGCACAATAATACACATTTTAATAGCTACACATGGTGTTTGGTTTCTTGTTGGAATTAAAGGGGTTATATTATTCCACCAGATGTGAGTGTGATTGGCCGTGACATCCGTTTGTAATCTGCCCGTCCCTGTGACATCACTAGTGGGCGTACTTTCCACCTAGATGCACTGGATAGAACAATGTTCCAATGTTTAACGTGATAAATGTTGCTTATCTATCCTCCTCTGATGGATAGATCAGCAACATTTGCCACAGTCCACTGGGTAGGCAGGTGGACTGATCTACCAAGCGTACAACTAGGTGGACACGCCCACTTGTGGTGTCACTAAAACACAGGAGAGGAAAGATTTTCAAACGGCTTGTATTCGCTGATCACACTCCCCTGGTGGCATCATATCACATCATCACATCATCATATCACATCATATCACATCACATCACATCAGATCACCCCTCTAAAGGCTCAGGCCTGCCATTGCCAGGACCTTAAAATGTGGTCATGGATAAGTCGTGCTCACGTTTTTGAAATGTTATAATATTCTTAATCTTCTGTGGTTGTGGACAGGCCAACACAACAGCACTTAGAGCCCCTCATAAGTCGGTGGAACACTTTGGTTCTGCGCAGTACATGCCACAAACCTGCAGGCCAACAGCAGTTTAATGAATGGAGGAATGTTGTCTATGTTGGGTTGTATATGTTGTATGTGCTGTATATAAGTATGTTGTGCATACGTGGTTTTATGTGGTATGTCTTGTATATGTTGTTTGTGTTGTATTGTATATGTTGTATTTGTTATATATATACACACACACATACATACATAGGTTGTATGTATGTTGTATATGTTGTGTTGTATATGTTTGTATGTTGTATATATATGTTATTTATGTTGTATATAGGTTATATATGTGGATGTTGTATATGTATGTTGTATAGATTGTGATGTATATGTATATGTTGTATATGTGTATGTTATAGATAGGTTATATGTTGTATAGATGTTATTTACGTAGGAGACCTCTTCGCCAGGATGTAATCACATCTTAAAGTTTGAACGTAGATGTTCAGGCCTTTCTCGTCTGTCGAAAACCCTCGACATGGACTCAGACCCTGTCACACAACAACTCATCATCACATCCATGTGCATCGTGGATACCATAATACTAGTAATTAATCAATAATAGTGACATTATACCATGTTTCCCAGCTGACTGAACACTCAGATAGATGAACACGAACCCCCCTGGAGACCTGAAACAGTCCCGACAAGAGGAGAATAGATCCTTACCTGGCACTGACCCGGGCTTTCATCACGGGCTTATTGATCGATATTATTGGTGCTATTGATAAAGTAGGGCGAAGAGGTTTCAGTTGGCGTTCAGCGCGGATGGATACGCTTGTTGACAGAACGCTGTCGCTGCATGATGACGCACGGTGCGTATGCGATGTCCGAATTTAAAGTTATTATCAATAATCAATTCGCTAGAACTAACTTTAAAGTCAAGTATGGCCATATGTATAAATGTTGATTCTTAAAATGATCATACTAATATTAATGCTTTTAATTCGCGATAACTCGTTTTATATAATACATTAGAATGACCGCCAGGGGGCAGCATTGTGCGGAATGTACACAAAAATCCTATTCTGCAGTTCCGTCTGTGCGTGGTCAATGGATTTAGTTGTTGGTTGAACATATATAATACAAGCCTAAAATAAATCTCTCGGTGTAATTGGCAATGCTGTTTTTTGCAGATGTATGTGTTTCTCCAAGATGACACAGACATAGTTGTATGGTCGTGCATTTATTCACTTGGGTGTGTGTGTGTGTGTGTGTGTGTGTGTGTGTGTGTGTGTGTGTGTGTGTGTGTGTGTGTGTGTGTGTGTGTGTGTGTGTGTGTGTGTGCTTGTCCGTGTGCGTGTGTGTTTGAACCTTTGTGCATGCAAGCAAATGTGCACACTTTTCTGTAATTGCTTTGCATCGACTTTGGAATATCCTTTTTAATAAAAAAACAAAGTAAACCAAACATTAACATTCACACTACGATCAGGTGAGATCGGTTCAGACACAATATGAGACTCAGACTCACAATGATAACTAATAGTAACAGTAATGTATTCATCACTTTATTACGAAGCACATCCATCCATGAATCCCGTTTAAGTTCTGGACGTCTCGGTAGTTCTGGGGGTCAGAGCGGCGCACACCATCAGGATGGACCCCTCCCGGCCCGGCCCCCCAGCCCTGACCACAGCACCCCATCAGTCCAGAGTAATGAGCCACAACCACCACGGAGACCTAATGACGATGTATGATTGACAACCATAATGGAGCCGGAATCATTTTGCCCTTGATGTTCACGCACACGCACACGCACAACGACAACCCACACACGCCCACATTATGATGTCATTTACGAAGAGCTTCTGAGTTGGCTCGTCAACATAACATAAAACCTGGTGGCAGAATGTCATGATTTTTATTAGAAATGCAACAACCCAAAGTCAAGTAGCAAAGCGACATAGCAGAGGATTCTGGGGCAAAGTACAAAGAAAACT
Organism: Gadus chalcogrammus; assembly: GCF_026213295.1. Lineage (NCBI taxonomy): Eukaryota > Metazoa > Chordata > Actinopteri > Gadiformes > Gadidae > Gadus > Gadus chalcogrammus. Next base: position 10,616,757 of record NC_079420.1, read on the forward strand.
AAACAATGACCTGGAGGTTTCTTCTGTAATCAATATCAGGATTTCATTGGAAAAACAACGTTAACGGTACATCTTTAATTCAGATTAAACCAATTGTAAATCTCAACAAAACTAAAACAGATATGCAGTCCGGTCAAATATGGATGGTTTGAATTTAACGTCCACAGCCACTGTCCCGAGATGAACCCGTACGAGACTGAAACCTTCCAGGACGGGAACACAGAGTCACAGTACTAATGCCTCGTTTGCACCGAGCGGAGCGGCTCGGAACGGCGCGGCTCGGGGCATGACAGCTCGGTTACGCTGAATCTGGCTCACGTTGCCACCTCCTCCGACTCTACCCTTATGGTAGGGCGGGATTTAAGCCGGATGGCGATAACCGCGGCAGCTACGGAAGCAAACTTTTGCGTGTCATTTGCTTCAATAAACGAAGCTTTCGCCTTTCCAGAAATGTCCATAAATACCTTGCGGGTACCGTGTTTGTTTGTTTTTTATCCCCTGTCGCACAGATGTGACGATTCTTTTGACCAATCAATGGAAGGCATTGTGTTGCTCCACCTTTTTTGGCACCCTTTCAGACCGAACCAAGCCGCCCACCTCGGTGGGAACGAGACCTAACTAACAGGCGGTCCACACGCTGACCGTCCTCAGGGTCTTGACCGTCCTCAGAGTGGAGAGGGCTGGGCGGCCTTCAGGGTGCCGAGGGCTGGGCGGTCCACACGCTGACCGTCCTCACGATGAGCCAGTCCTCCTGACTGGCCGTCACCACTATCCGAACGCACTGGACCTCAAAGCCGATCTTATGGTGCACGTTGTGCACCTCGATGCGGCCGTCCTTAAACTCCCCCAGCGTGATGTAGGAGGTGCACTGCTGGCCCTGCCTGGACTCCGTAAGCCTCCGCCCGACCTCCAGCGCCCCGCGGTGCAGGACGTCGCTCTGCCGGTCGTCCGACCCCGTGACGACCCTGATCCGGCTGATCCTGGCGGACTTGTTAAAGATGACGACCAAGAAGTCCCCGGTGAACGGCGGCTTCCCCCAGAAGTACTCCTCGGCGACGCTGCTGTAGGCCCGGCCGACGTCGTAGCTCTCGAACACGTGGATGTTGGTGTGCAGGCGGGCGGGCGGGTTGTCGGGGACGTCCGCCGAGTCCTCCTCGAAGTCGTCGTCCTGCAGCTTGTTCTCGGCACCGTTGTACGAGGAGTAATAGCCCATGTGCTGGAACAGCGAGGGCCGGAAGCGGATCACGTCCTTCTGGGCCAGCAGGCCCCTGAAGTGGAGGAGGAGCCAGTCGCACGGCATCTCCTGGTAGAAGAGCAGCAGGAAGCGGGCCAGGCGCGGCAGGTCCCCCGAGCGGTACAGCTTCCCGATGTACCCCAGCTTGGAGAACTCCAGCATCACCCAGTAGGAGCCTTCCCGGGAGGAGATCACCTTCTTCAGGGAGGTCAGGAAATTCCTGGAGCAGCGCACGTCGTCCTCCAGCATCATGTAGAAGTCCGAGAGCTCGGTGCAGAAGTTGAGCAGGAAGGCGTAGTCGACATTCTGCTTGGAGCGGAACCGGACCCGGTCGTCGGGGTCGTTGAAGTTCCTCTTCAGACCGTCCAGAGGCGGGTAGTACTCCTCCGGAGCCTGGATGACCAGCAGGCGCCCGGCGAGAATGTGGTGGGCAAACCTCCGGGAGATCTCCTGCACCAGGTGGTCACACCACGCCAGGTCGAAGTCCGCCAGGTGGACCACCACCACCATCTGCTGTAGCTCCTCGTAGCTGGACTGGTCGAAGATGGACTTGATCGTTTCTATCAGGTAGTTCCCCTTTCTCCGTTTGACGGACGACAGGCCGATGGTGAGGAACTCTGTGTGGGAAAGACATTTTGGTAAAGAAAAAAAGAACTGAAGGATTAAAACCCAGGCTGTAACCCTAACCCAGTGATTACTAGCACACTCATGCTTCAAAACAACAAGCCAGATTCAACTAAACTCCAGTCCCTTGAGTTCTTCAACAATGAGACCGTGGGTGGGGTCTTTGCTGACAATTGCTCTTGTCATTGCTGACAAGAGCAATGCAAGACGTATTATTTTGTTTTCCATTATTTTAGGTTATCGATATCTATTCGTAACACACAGAATGATACGAGGGCCACTCACTCCTGCGGTTCAGGGGCAGGCCCGCCAGGTAGCGGTACGTCACGTTGATGCTCCCCGAGAAGTTGGCCGGCTCCCGGAGCCCGGGTACGTCTCTCTCTGGGGGCCCTGGGGGGCCCGGGGGCAGCAGCGTCTCGCCCAGAGGCCGTTTCTCCGCCTCCTGTGGAGAGGAGGACCGTCAGCCACCGGCGCCTGCACCACGTCTCCACCGCTCAGAGGAACGCAGAACCAGGGACCAAAGCACCACGCAGAACCAGGGACCAAAGAACCACTCAGAACCAGGAACCAAAGCACCACGCAGAACCAGGGACCAAAGCACCACGCAGAACCAGGAACCAAAGCACCACTCAGAACCAGGAACCAAAGCACCACGCAGAACCAGGGACCAAAGAACCACTCAGAACCAGGAACCAAAGCACCACGCAGAACCAGGAACCAAAGCACCACGCAGAACCAGGGACCAAAGCACCACGCAGAACCAGGAACCAAAGCACTACGCAGAACCAGGAACCAAAGAACCACGCAGAACCAGGGACCAAAGCACCACGCAGAACCAGGAACCAAAGAACCACTCAGAACCAGGAACCAAAGCACCACGCAGAACCAGGGACCAAAGCACCACGCAGAACCAGGAACCAAAGCACCACGCAGAACCAGGGACCAAAGCACCACGCAGAACCAGGAACCAAAGCACCACGCAGACATTCAGGGCGTTGAGCAGACGCTTTCATCCAGAGTGACTTACATTGACAGAAGTGCATTGGTCAGAAGAAGGAGAAACAACAATATATGACTGTCGGTACAGTAAGGTTCATAGATCCAAGTGCCAAGCACTAACAATCTAACGATAGCTAGGATGAGACGCTACACAATGCTAAGTACAATGCTTGAAGGGGTTCAACACTAGGGTGGGGTTCAGTGCTAGGGTGGGGTTCAATTCTACGGTGGGGTTCAACTCTACGGTGGGGTTCAACAATACAGTGGGGTTCAGCTCATCCCGTGGTCACCGCTCGGTGCTGACTCACCAGCACATACTCATTGTCCATGTAGAGGTTGAAGAAGAGGAGGAAGGTGATTAGGAAGACCAGGACCGGGATCGTGGCGCGCTTCCGAAAGCATCTCATCCTGTCGACGGCCTTCACCACCAGCCTCATGGCCTCCGGCCTCGGCCCGGACACGGAGACGGAGTCGGAGGAGGAGGAGGAGGAGGAGGAAGAGGAGGCTGCATGGACCGCCGGCTCGGGAACTACGGGAACACAAGAGGGAATATGCTCCAATATAATTTTTACCTTCCCGATAACGATTCCTCAACTTGAGTACCGGCCGATACGAGTATATACCGATACAGCTCCTAGCATTGTAACTACTAATAGCACGTGTTCTGATTGAAGGGTTGCTTTTATCCTCTAGTTCAGTGTGAGCATTCGTGTTTTTCCGACTTAGCTTGAATGCCAATGGTCGGAGTTGACATGTTTCCGATTCCGACTTTCCACCTCCGACTGTTAGTGGGATGTTTTCATGTTTAGCAAAATGAGCCACGTGATGGCATCGGATCGTTGTGTAGACTTCCATACTCGCCGATACCCAATACTGCATTTTAGGTGGTATCAGAGGAATTTCTGATACTGGTATCTGTATCGGAACAACTCTAGGAAGGAGAAATTACAACTGCCTCATCTCTCTGAGATCGTAGCCGCACCATGTAGCATGGAGGACCTTCTGATATCCACAGCTAGTCTGTGAATACGTCTGGCTGGCGTCTGCCGTGAGAGAGAAGCCAACTGAATTACTGTTGAGTCCGGACACGTGTCTGTTGTGATGAGGAGACTCCCGGTCAGCCTCCTTCAGGGCTGTCAGCGTGTCCCAAAGAACACGGCCCGACGCCCGGGCCTCAACACCTGCCTCACCTCCTGACCTCCAATCCCCCGCTCCTCATTTGAGCTTCTACTGACCCTGGGTCAGTTTAGTCTAAATACAGAGACGAAGACGCAATAGCCAAAACCCTAAATCCTGACCCTAAACTTTGAACCCCTAAACCCTCCCCTAAACCCTAAACCTTAATCCCTGACCCCTGAACCCTAAACCCTAAACCCCAAACCAAAACCCTGTGCTTTATATGATGGCTGTGAAAGCGTAACCAGCCTCATTCTATGTTAATGGTATTGAGAGGCATCACCCTGGCGTGGTTCAGAGTGCGGGGCAATGCCTGATTCCATGATCTTATGTAAGACCTCATATTTCCAAAGGTAGATATGACTGAGATAACAACCTGTGCGTGAGCTTGTCTAAAAAGGGTGCATCTAAATCTTGAATGTGCGGCAGCTTTGAAGAAGGTTCATTAAATGTTCATCGCTAGTCCAGCTGGTGGCTCTAAAGAAAGCAACATCAGTAGCAGAAGAAGAGGATGGTGGAGGAGAGGAGGCACTCTGTCTCTCACTCTCTCTCTCTCTCTCTTTCTCTGTCTGTCTCTCTCTCTCTCTCTGTCTCTCTTCAGTCAGCAGAGATTCTGAGACCGTAGAAGCGGAGTCAAGTCATTACAAGAGCATGCATGCACACACATGTACACTCACAGAAACCCCTGTTAGTATGCGTAATACAAATACACACACGCAAAATCAAAGAAACCCCTTTGAGTGTATGTAGAACAAACAGACACACATACTCACACACATACAAACAGAAACATAAACACACACACAAACCTGTGTGAGTGGTACAATCACATGCACACACACACACACTCACACACACACACACACACACACACACACACACACACACACACACACACACACACACACACACACACACACACACACACACACACACACACACACACACACACACACACACACGCATCCGCATGCAAATATATGGAAGCAAAAACTTCTGAAATGCACACACAAACTGGCTAGGACAAACACACACACACACACACACACACACACACACACACACACACACACACACACACACACACACACACACACACACACAGTTTATTGTTTCTCTGAGGGTGAACTCATCAGCCCTCTGTTTGCGTTCTCTGGAGGTAAACACCAACAGTAAGGATGTCCCTCATAGGTCACATATATTTAAATGGAAATGAAGCCAACCTATGAATAAATAACCGCCGCACGCCGAGCGCATGTTTGCTAGGTTCCCGCTGCCAAGGTTCCATCAGCGTTCTATTGGCATATCTATGCATTAAAAAACATTTTCACGGCCAAGTCATTTTAGATTAGTCAGTGAAAAAAAAGACAGGGAATTAACGTCAGCAACGACAGGGAATTTAAATTTGTCAATGTCGAAGTGTCTTACAGGCTGCTGGGGGTTTTGTAAAGTCAACTAGAAAACATCGAGGCCATGACTGACCATACAACATGAGCAAATAAATGGTAATGGTAAATGGACTGCATTTATACCGTGCTTTTCTAACCAGTGGCCACTCAAAGTGCTTTACAATATTGCCTAAAATTCAACCATTCATGCACACATTCACAGACCGACGGCGGTGTCAGCCACGCAAGGCGTCAGCCAGCTCGTCAGGAGCAGTCAGGGTGAGGGGTCTCGCTCAGGGACACCTCAACAATCTAAGAGGAGAAGCAGGTGATAGCGAACTAGCAACCTTCCGGTGATCAGCAACCCTGCCATACCTCCTGAGCCACATGCCGCCAATCGAGCCGTATACGAACACACAGACATCCAGCCACAGAAACACCAAAACACAAACACACAGACTGCAGATGGAGGGTGCTTTTCCATCTCTTAAGACTACCAGAAGGTTGTTGGTTCAGCGATAGCAGAGTGCTTGCTCAGCTGCTCCGGGCAGCAGCAGGTTCTTCTAAAGAAACCTTTCCAAAGTGGAGGGGCCCGATCAATACCGGGGCGCAATTAGATGAGTAAAATATGCAACAATGCTCCGTGATTCATCTTCCTAATTAAAAAGAGAGAGTGTTCTTTTTTGCCACGCTGTCTGTTCAGCTCAGATGCTGAGCTGCTCATTCTGTCAGAGTGGATAGAACTCTGTTATTGAGTTCTTTAACTCTGAAAGACCCCCAATAACTGAGAGGGGCTCAACCAGAATCACAATCAGAATGAATCAAACCCACTTTGCTTTTCTCGATAATCCCAGACAGTGTTTTTAAATCTCAGCCGAGTGCCGTCATCCGCTGAGAGTTTTGCAAGTTGCAAATTGTTGGAGGTTCCAGAAGTGCTGAATAACACGTTTGGCAAGGTCTGCATTCATTCGGTTTCCCCGCCATCCCCTCATCTAATTCCTACTGCCTCGCTGAAACGCTGACCACTTTAAAATCTCTCTGGGCGGTCTCCCAGTAAATGTCTCTATTCAAGTATATCTATCTTTATATATCTATCTTTATCTTTCTCTCTCTCTCTTTTCCCTTCTCTCGCTCTCTCTCTCTCTCGCTAACCTTCTCTCACTATCTTTGTTTCACTATCTATATACATCCATCTCTCTATCTCTCCCTCCATCGCTACCAGTCTGCCTCTCTCTCTCTCTCAGTCCCTCTCTCTCTCTCTCTCTCTCTCTCTCTCTCTCTCTCTCTCTCTCTCTCTCTCTCTCTCTCTCTCTCTCTCTCTCTCTCTAAGGAAAGTGGGTGACTCATTTAACCACATGCCTGAGCACACCTGAATCTCCCTCGCGGGATTAATAACGTTGTATCTTATATTACTGCACTTATTCCATCTCCGAAAAAGACAACACTGAAGGACATCGGAACTGAATAAAGATATGCAACGGGTTATGTTTGGTTTGGAAGCTCACATCCGGGTGTAGGTTGAGAGCAGTAGTGTGTTATGATTGGTTTCGGTTTCTCGCTGTAGCGGTGCGGTGTGTGCTTGGCGCTGGCTGCAGCCTCTGAGCGCCCACTGGGTCTAGCTCGCTGAAAGAAGATGACGGCTCCGCTCTGAGGAGGTTCCAGGGACGGCCGGCTCGCTCACACGCAGAGCCATGCGTGTAAACATGAGTCTCATTAACGTGTGTTCTGGTGCCCTGAAGCTTTGTGAAGCACAGACAGTGGGAGGACTTCTGTGCCTCCTGCCGACCCAGTTCCCCTCTTGCTAGCTGTGCTACGCTAACGTTTCTCCCTTTCCAGACAACATTAATCTGGCTGAGAGCTGAATAGAGCGAGCAGGTACATGCATCACAGAGGACAGCGGAGGCATAGGAATAAAAGCAAGCAGGCGTTAAGGGTAGTGTGGACCGCTAAACACGGACACTAATGGCTGCCCTATTTCATGATTACACCACAGTGTGGAGGTTCTAAAAACGATTGTGTTCGTTAACTTAACAAGGACGTTTTGTCCTTGTTAACATATGATACGTATGTATCATATGTTGGGGGGGAGGGGGAGGCAAACCAGACTTCACAGACTTCTTTATCCCTGCAGAAAGTTCCAGAACATGTCCGAAGTTCTTGGCAGATCTCCGGAGAGCTGTGGTCGTTCCAGGACCTTCTGAGAGAGAGAGAGCATTTACTTAGACAGGCTTACATCATCCTCTGTGTGTCCCTCCACGCACACACTCACCAACCCGTTGATGGGACATCCAGCAGGCAGACACCCTCTCAACCCTCGACCCCTAACCCTCACCCCCCAGCCCCTAATCCTTACTCCCTCACCCTCACCCCCCAGCCCCTAGTCCTTACCCCCTCACCCCCTCACCCCCTCACCCCCTCACCCCCCAGTCCTCACCCCCAGTCCTCACCCTCCGCTCCTCCCCAACTCTGGGGTTCTCCTCACTCTGGGACCCGGGCGGCGGTCCGGTTCTCCTCACTCTGGGACCCGGGCGGCGGTCCGGTTCTCCTCACTCTGGGACCCGGGCGGCGGTCCGGTTCTGGGACCCGGTCGGCGGTGCGGGGGCTGCTCCGTGGCCGAGCTGCGGCGCTTGTCGGTACTACCAGGGTGTCAGAGGTGCAGGGTCGGTCCCCCCCTTCAGACCCCTCCATGACCCGGCCTCTTCAGGGGCTTCTGGGTCCTAGAGGGCACCAAACCAATGGTCAATGCTCAGGAGGAGCGGGTTGACTTGTAACCGGAAGGTTGCTAGTTCAATCCCAAGCTCCTCCTGTGTCGAGGTGTCCCTGAGACACCTCCCCCTGACTGCTCCCGACGAGCTGCATGCGTGAACCGTTGTAAGTCACTTCGGATCAAATTGCTGCTAGATGCCCTAACCGTAAGAGCGGACCCCAGATCAGGATGTCTGAACCACAGCCACGTTTCTTCACCAGCAGCAGCAGCCTGCTCTTCAAGTGGTACTCCCAGCAGGGGGGCTGCGACACACGCGCCACCAGGCACCCACTTACACCCCCACTACACTCCCCGTTCTTACGCAACACCCAGCGGAGCCGCCGACCGTGTTATTCATTCATTGTATTAATATTTAATCCCGCCCACACTTTTCTCCTAATATCACCTCGCTTATCTTGGGTAAAACACTTAAATCTATCACCGATCAAACTTACCGACGGCAGACCCGAGAAGGAGGAGAGGGAGAAGGAGGAGGAGGAGGGACAGGAGGAGGAGGAGGAGAAGGAGGAGGAAGAGGAGGTGGTGGATAAGGAGAAGGAGGAGGTGGATGAGGAGAAGGAGGAGGAAGAGGAGGTGGTGGATAAGGGGGAGGAGGTGGATGAGGAGAAGGAGGAGGTGGATGAGGAGAAGGAGGAGGAAGAGGAGGTGGTGGATAAGGGGGAGGAGGTGGATGAGGAGAAGGAGGAGGTGGATGAGGAGAAGGAGGAGGAAGAGGAGGTGGTGGATAAGGAGGAGGAGGTGGATGAGGAGAAGGAGGAGGTGGATGAGGAGAAGGAGGAGGAAGAGGAGGTGGTGGATAAGGAGGAGGAGGTGGATGAGGAGAAGGAGGAGGTGGATGGGGAGAAGGAGGAGGAAGAGGAGGTGTTGCATAAGGAGGAGGAGGAGGTGGATGAGGAGTTTCTCCACGTTCCTGTGCGGCGTTGTTGGGTGCTGAGAAAAGCACAATATAAATCCTATTTGATCATTATCATCGCTCTATTATCATAATTATTATTATAATATGGATTATATGGATTATCATCGTCATATTATTATTATTATTACGGACATCGCTATGGAGCCAGAACCTTCCGGCCCGGATCCAACCCTCTCAACACTCTGAGACTGCAGTCACTGTGCAATCACACGCTATTGTGCTGCTGGTGAATGATGAGCAGCGCTTGTGCTGGTGCACGTGGCCGTGCTGTTGCACGAGGCGTTTCCTGTTGGCCGTGATGGGAGCGTTTTCAATATTGGGTAGTAGTGAAGAAGTGTATATTACCTCATTCTATACCACCATCTAGAAGCTATTCTATATTACCCTGTTCTATACCATTTTCTAGAAGCTACGGCCTGTATATTACCTCATTCTTTATCACCATAGAAGCGATGGTCTATGTATTACCCCATTGTATACAATTTTCTAGAAGCTATGGTCTGTGTATTACCTCATCCTATCTAGAAGCTATGGTCTATGTATTACCCTATTCTATATCATTTTCTAGAAGCTACAGTATATATTACCTAACTCAGCCAATGACACTAACGGTTGCCCGCTTGCCCGGGCAAGTAAAAACATTTTTTGGGCAAGGTTTTTTCTGGTTGCACGAACGGGCAAGTGGATTTTGGGTGGATGTTAATACAAAGGCTATTTATTCAAATGTTTTTAGAAACTGCAGAACAACCTTTTGTTCCGCAAAATCACACAAAATAGAAGTATTTGCAATTGATCAGCGCGCTGTCTTCGCTTCTCTCGGAAAGCGAGTTAACAGACAAGCATCGCTTCAGTGCGAAAATAGCCCCGCCTTCTGTCACTCACTCGCAGTGCGGCCTCTGGCAGTGATTCGCTAAAGGTTAGCCAATACTGCTAGCATCTCAAGTGCAGCGCCTCCGCGAACGGTTTAGGTAGAAGGAAAATGGAATAGTGATGGAGGAGTGCAGTTTGGAAGTACTTTGGATTGAGGCAAATTATCAAGGAAAGTCATACTCAAGAACACGGTTTTGAGTTTCATAACTGTGCACATGCACAGCAATAGCGATCTTTTTCACGAAATTGATATTTTTCACCAATTTCAACTACCAATTTCAACTACCGTAACAGCGCCTCGCCAATCAACTGTGACTGGCTTGCTGCAGAGCGTGAGCGTCTTGGGAATACCCGGACAATATAATGGATACAATATGGACACATAAGAAAATCAATATTCAGGATTTATTATGGATTTATTGTACAAATTCCCTGAAAAGATGCACGTTCCAGGATGAATTGAAAAGCTCCCGTAAGGGCTGAGATGGCAGAGGACAGCTGATTTGGAACGGAACAACAGCTGTTCGCTTTCACAGGGGAAAACTAAGGAACTTCAACCTACTTAGGCCTACTAATTAACGTTCAAAAGCTATTAATTTTTTTTTTTTAAATATGCAGATACTGTCAAAATCTGTATTCGAAGCCTGAAAAATCGCATTCGGGCCAGCCCTAATCAGGGACGCGGGAAGTCAGTCCGAGGTGGGGGGTGCTGAGAGAGAGTCTATATAATGACGTCATAATAAATGCTGAGCAACATCCAATGTTTACAGAGACGAGATGACGGGTGACGTCACATTCAGGGCTCCGCTCTGATAAACACTCTACTGGTGTGTAAAAAGAGTTCTGCCAACTAGCCACTGTTATTCACAAACATTAGCAAGTAAACAATGTGCAAATTAGAGTCAACTCGGCTGATACTGTGCTGAATTTCACACACTAACAACATGCCGACAAGCTGTTGCGGTCCGGGATTATACACAGCGTAATAACAAGGATTCAGGAGTTTATTTCTAAAGGTTTACAAAGGAAAGTGAACCGTCCGTCTCTGCTCTTTTTTTGCCAACCAGTTTACGTGCGGGATTCCAGAATCAAAACGATAACATTCAACGTGTCTATTAATATGGCAGCAACATTTTACACCAGTTTTAGAATGTTCACTACAACAGATGTTGAACACCAACATGCTTATGTAAAATCAGCATCGTACCATATTCAGCTATGGACAGTTCTGCGTTGTGCGTCATAGCCTACGTCAGCCTACACAGACAATGTTCTAAATAAAATGAAATGATAATATGATAAATATCATAAAAAGGGTGGATGTCAATCATTTTATGAAAATTCATGCTGTATGATAAAAATATACAAAAAAAAACATTCTCACTTGCAGTTACAGCCAGGGGCCGCCAGGGGGGGGGTGCTGCAGCACCCTAAGCACCCCCATTTCCCGCGTCCCTGGGTAACAATGTTGTTTTTTATTGGTCGTCATGAAAAATCATAAGGGGTAACACTGTTGTTTTTTATTGGTCGTCATGAAAAAAACAAAAGGGGTAACACCGTCGATATTTATTAAATAAAACATAGGGGGTAACACTGTTGTTTTTCTTTGGTCGTCATGGAAAAAACCACAAGGGGTAACACTGTCGTTTTAATCAAATGAAACATGAGGTGTAACACTGTCCTTTTTATTCGGTCATCATGAAAAAAACATAAGGGGTAACGCTGTCGATATTAATCAATTAAAACATAGGGGGTAACACTGTCGTTTTTATCAAATGAAACATGAGGGGTGACACTGTCATTTTTCTTTGGTCGTCATGAAAAAACCCATAAGGGGTAACACTGTTGTTTTTTATTGGTCGTCATGAAAAAAAATATAAGGGTAACATTGTTGTTTTTTATTGGTCGTCATGAAAAAAAACATAAGGGGTAACACTGTCGTTTTTTATTGGTCGTCATGAAAAAAAACATAAGGGGTAACACTGTTGTTTTTTATTGGTCGTCATGAAAAAAAACATAAGGGGTAACACTGTCGATATTTATCAATTAAAACATAGGGGGTAACACTGTCGTTTTTATCAAATGAAACATAGGGGGTAACACTGTCGTTTTTATCAAATGAAACATGAGGGGTTACACTGTCGTTTTTCTTTGGTCGTCATGAAAAAAAACATAGGGGGCAACACTGTTGTTTTTTATTGGTCGTCATGAAAAAAAACATAAGGGGTAACACTCTTGTTTTTTATTGGTCGTCATGAAAAAAAACATAAGGGGTAACACTGTTGTTTTTTATTGGTCGTCATGAAAAAAAACATAAGGGGTAACACTGTTGTTTTTTATTGGTCGTCATGAAAAAAACATAAGGGGTAACACTGTTGTTTTTTATTGGTCGTCATGAAAAAAGCATAAGGGGTAACACTGTTGTTTTTTATTGGTCATCATGAAAAAAAACATAAGGGGTAACACTGTTGTTTTTTATTGGTCATCATGAAAAAAAACCTAAGGGGTAACACTGTTGTCTTTGTCAAATAAAATATAAGGGGTAACACTGTCGTTTTTTATCAGTCGTCATGAAAAAACCATAAGGGGTACCACTGTTGTTTTTTATTGGTCGTCATGAAAAAAAACATAAAGGGTAACACTGTTGTCTTTGTCAAATAAAATATAAGGGGTAACACTGTCGTTTTTTATTGGTCGTCATGAAAAAAATCATAAGGGAAATAATAGAAATACACACATACATTTTAATGTCATGTATATCCTCTTTATTGATGATTGATTATTGTGTATTGTCATCGCCTCAGTGGTGCAGTGGAGTGCACTCTGCCTAACCCACTGGAGACCGTGGCTCAATATCTGTGGAAATCACAATATCTTTAATTTTAATAATATTGTAATAATTTAATAATATAATTGTAATGCTATCATGTCTATTGCATTGTCATACATAACATCAGACATAATTTTAACACAAATCTCAGTGGGAAGTGGAGAGAGCTGTGAGCTAACCCCCTGGAGACCGGGGTTCAAGTCCGGTTGATGTCGTCAGTTGGAAGACTCTTATCTCTATTTCATGTGAATTATAAAGTCAAGTATAACCTTTGTGATGTCTTTAACTGGTGTCTCGATGGTGCATTGTTAAGTTCGGAGGTTAACACTCTAAACAGCTCATGTTCGGATCCCTGCAAGAACGTCGACAGGGGTGCAACTGTTGTTATTTATTGGTCAACATGGAAAAAACATGAGGGTTAACTCTGTCGTATTTTATCGGCCGTCATGAAATAAATATAAGGGGTGACACTGTCGATATTTATCAAATAAAACATAGGGGGTAAGACTGTTGTTTTTCTTTGGTCGTCATGAAAAAAACCACAAGGGGTAACACTGTTGTTTTTATCAAATGAAACACTGTCGTTTTTTGTCGGTCGTCATGAAAAAAACACAAGGGGTAACACTGTCGATATTTAGCAATTAAAACAAAGGGGGTAACACTGTCGTTTTTATCAAATGAATAATGAGGGGTGACACTGTCGTTTTTCTTTGGTCGTCATGAAAAAAAACATAAGGGGTAACACTGTTGTTTTTTATAGGTCGTCATGAAAAAAAACATAAGGGGTACCACTGTTGTTCTTTATTGGTCGTCATGAAAAAAACCATAAGAGGTAACACAGTTGTTTTTTATTGGTCGTCATGAAAAAAAACATAAGGGGTAACACTGTCGCTTTTTATTGGTCGTCATGAAAAAAAACATAAGGGGTAACACTGTCGTTTTTTATTGGTTGTCATGAAAAAAAACATAAGGGGTAACACTGTTGTTTTTTATTGGTCGTCATGAAAAAAACAACATTCGGGGTAACACTGTTGTTCTTTATTTGTCGTCATGAAAGAAAACAAAATGGGAACCACTGTTGTTTTTTATTGGTCATCATGAAAAAAAACATAAAGGGTATCACTGTTGTCTTTGTCAAATAAAATATAAGGGGTATTGTCATATATAACCTCAGACATATTTATAATATAAATCTCGGTGGGAAGTGGAGAGAGCTGTGAGCTAATCCCCTGGAGACCGGGGTTCAAGTCTGGTTGATGTCGACAGTTGGAAGACACATATCTCTATTTCATGTGAATTATAAAGTCAAGTATAACCTTTGTGATGACTTCGCACGGTGTCTCGATGGTGCATTGTTAAGTTCGGTGGTTAACACTCTAAACAGCTCATGATCGGATCCCTGCAAAAACGTCGACAGGGGTGCGACTGTTCTTATGTATTGGTCAACATGGAAATAGCATGAGGGTTAACTCTGTCGTATTTTATCGGCCGTCATGAAATAAATATAAGGGGTGACACTGTCGATATTTATCAAATAAAACATAGGGGGTAACACTGTTGTTTTTCTTTGGTCGTCATGAAAAAAAACACAAGGGGTAACACTGTCGTTTTTATCAAATGAAACACTGTCGTTTTTTATCGGTCGTCATGAAAAAAACATAAGGGGTAACACGGTCGATATTTAGCAATTAAAACAAAGGGGGTAACACTGTCGTTTTTATCAAATGAATAATGAGGGGTGACACTGTCGTTTTTCTTTGGTCGTCATGAAAAAAACCATAAGGGGTAACACTGTTGTTTTTTATAGGTCGTCATGAAAAAAAACATAAGGGGTACCACTGTTGTTTTTTATTGGTCGTCATGAAAAAAACCATAAGGGGTAACACAGTTGTTTTTTATTGGTCGTCATGAAAAAATACATAAGGGGTAACACTGTTGTTTTTTATTGGTTGTCATGAAAAAAAACATAAGGGGTAACACTGTGGTTTTTTATTGGTCGTCATGAAAAAAAACATAAGCGGTAACACTGTTGTTTTTTATTGGTTGTCATGAAAAAAACCATTAGGGGTAACACTGTTGTTTTTTATAGGTCGTCATGAAAAAAAACCTAAGTGGTACCACTGTTGTTTTTTATTGGTCGTCATGAAAAAAAACATAAGGGGTAACACTGTCGTTTTTTATTGGTCGTCATGAAAAAAAACATAAGGGGTAACACTGTGGTTTTTTATTGGTCGTCATGAAAAAAAACATAAGGGGTAACACTGTCGCTTTTTATTGGTCGTCATGAAAAAAAACATAAGGGGTAACGCTGTCGTTTTTATTGGTCGTCATGAAAAAAAACATAAGGGGTAACACTGTTGTTTTTTATTGGTCGTCATGAAAAAAACAACATTAGGGGTAACACTGTTGTTTTTTATTGGTCGTCATGAAAGAAAACATAATGGAAACCACTGTTGTTTTTTATTGGTCGTCATGAAAAAAAACATAAAGGGTATCACTGTTGTCTTTGTCAAAAAAAATATAAGGGGTATTGTCATATATAACGTCAGACAAAATTATATTACAAATCTCAGTGGGAAGTGGAGAGAGCTGTGAGCTAACCCCCTGGAGACCGGGGTTCAAGTCCGGTTGATGTCGACAGTTGGAAGACACTTTTCTCTATTTCATGTGAATTATAAAGTCAAGTATAACCTTTGTGATGAATTTGTACGGTGTCTCGATGGTGCATTGTTAAGTTCCGAGGTTAATACTCTAAACAGCTCATGATCGGATTCCTGCAAAAACGTCGACAGGGGTGCGACTGTTGTTTTGTATTGGTCAACATGGAAATAGCATGAGGGTTAACTCTGTCGTATTTTATCGGCCGTCATGAAATAAATATAAGGGGTGACACTGTCGATATTTATCAAATAAAACATAGGGGGTAACACTGTTGTTTTTCTTTGGTCGTCATGAAAAAAAACACAAGGGGTAACACTGTCGTTTTTATCAAATGAAACACTGTCGTTTTTTATCGGTCGTCATGAAAAAAACATAAGGGGTAACACTGTCGTTTTTATCAAATGAAACATGAGGGGTGACACTGTCGTTTTTCTTTGGTCGTCATGAAAAAAACCATAAGGGGTAACACTGTTGTTTTTTATAGGTCGTCATGAAAAAAAACATAAGTGGTACCACTGTTGTTTTTTATTGGTCGTCATGAAAAAAAACATAAGGGGTAACACTGTCGTTTTTTATTGGTCGTCATGAAAAAAAACATAAGGGGTAACACTGTGGTTTTTTATTGGTCGTCATGAAAAAAAACATAAGGGGTAACACTGTCGCTTTTTATTGGTCGTCATGAAAAAAAACATAAGGGGTAACGCTGTCGTTTTTTATTGGTCGTCATGAAAAAAAACATAAGGGGTAACACTGTTGTTTTTTATTGGTCGTCATGAAAAAAACAACATTAGGGGTAACACTGTTGTTTTTTATTGGTCGTCATGAAAGAAAACATAATGGGTAACAGTTGTTTTTTATTGGTCGTCATGAAAAAAAACATAAGGGGTAACACTGTTGTTTTTTATTGGTCGTCATGAAAAAAAACATGAGGGGTAACACTGGATTTTTATTGGTCGTCATGAAAATAACATAAGGGGTGACACTGTCGTTTTTTATTGGTCGTCATGAAAAAAAAACATAAGGGGTAACACTGTCGTTTTTTATTGGTCGTCATGAAAAAAAACATAAGGGGTAACACTGTTGTTTTTTATTGGTCGTCATGAAAAAAAACATACGGGGTAACACTGTTGTTTTTTATATGTCGTCATGAAAAAAAACATAAGGGGTAACACTGTTGTTTTTTTATTGGTCGTCATGAAAAAAGACATAAGGGGTAACACTGTTGTTTTTTATTGGTCGTCATGACAAAAAACATAAGGGGTAACACTGTTGTTTTTTATTGGTCGTCATGAAAAAAAACATACGATTAAACACTGTTGTCTTTGTCAAATAAAATATAAGGGGTAACATATTTGAAAAAAAGAAAGAAATTGTCCTTGTCAAATAAAGTATTTTCATCAGTCATCATGGCAAAAAAACATAAGGGGTAATACTGTCGTTTTTATCAAATGAAACGTAAAGGGTAACACTGTAATCGTTTTTTATCTGTCGTCATGAAAAACCCATAACGGGTAACACTGTCGAAATGTATAGAATAAAACATAGTGGGTAATGGTAATTAAACATTAAAACACCTGCGGTTTATAGTCCAGTGCGACTTATATATGTACACAAAATTCAATTTATCTGCTGCGGCTTATACTCCGGTGCGCCTTATAGTGCGGAAAATACGGTATATATTACATGAAAGCTGAGCCTCCACTTATTCCAACAGTCCAAACCATATCATTCTGCACTAAAAATCGCAAATAACAACTGAAGAAGAAACGTCCCCTTTTCTTTTAACAACCAAAAATGAAGTATTACCTTTGTGATTTTTGTCCACAAAGTTGATTCTGTTCGAATAAAACCACCATAAACAGTTTATCCAGTGTCAGGGCCAAATTTTGCAACTAAACATGGTGTTTTCAATCAATGAATAAGAGAAGGTTTCTTAGGAAATAGGTAAATTGCCTTCAATCAGAAAACATATTCTTCAGCGCAATCTAGTGGCCATATATTTATTTGCGAGTGTTTGGCTTGTATTGGTGCATTCGATTATATTTGCCCTGAACTTTAAATAGAGGTGTCAAGTGTCAAAATTGTAAGATATCTACCTTTATTTGTTTCTCATAGTAAGACAGCGCTCCCAACTGATAACGACCAACTGATAATTATTTCAGGTGGAAATGTTATCTTCCACTTATGCTGTGTTCCATGGCTTTTTTCACTTTAACCAAGTATTATCCCCTTTGAATATTTCACTTGCACAACAATCTTTCTTTTGGCACAAAGATGACATTATCGCCCTTGCAGTTGTGGAGATATACTCTATTTACTTTGGGTATGTTCTTTCCTGAAAAAAACTTTCCCCCTGATATCGAAAATGGTATAGAATATCGATATTTTTCCAGGTATAGTGTCGAAATTAGAAAATCCAGTGTCGTGACTGACAACACTACTAGAAACACGATTGTGATTATTCAGTTAGAGCGACAAGAAACTTGAAAGTTAAAAAATACATATCTTTGCTACTACCTCTGACATTTAGTTATGTACATTTGCATAAAATCATGCAGGTCTATATCTTGGCGATAGCTTTGATAGGTTGCAACGGTGGACTGAAATCACTTCATGGCACGATGTGACCGCTCGATAAATAAGTAAACAAAGAGAAGTTTGTTATTTTTTAAACACAACATGTGTGGAAGCTAACATTCAGCTTCAGTCTGAGCTAGGATGATTTTTCTGAGCCCCCCCAAAACCAGGCCGGGTGCCTGGCAAAAAGAGGCCCGTTCACGATTCTGATTATAATTTGGGCAAGTGAACATCACATTCGGGCAAGTTGAACCTGACCTGTACTTGCCCGATGGGCAAGTGCTTTTGAAACCTTAGTGTCAAATCGCGTATAAAATATATAAAATATATAACCAACAAATACAAATAAAAATCGAATCAAGAAAAATGACGATACATCTTTTATATTCTAGACAGCATATGGAAGCTCCTTTTCTCATCCCTGAAGTGACATTTCCAGTGTGACGGCAGAGAGACAGAGGGCGGTAATTAAAACGACTAAAAGGGGGTTTCAGCGTAAATTCACTCTTCCTCACACTTAAGGTAAGCTATTAGCGGATAAGTGCTTCTGCCTGGAGGACGCCACTGACCTGCCTGCTCTGAGGCTCCCAATGCAGACGGCCGTCAGAGAGAAGCATCCCTCAGAGCTCCACCCAACCTCCACCCAACCCTCAGCGCTCCACCTACACCCAACCCCTCATTGCTCCAGCCAAACTTCACCCGACACATCCAAACTTCACCCGACACCCAACCAGTCCCTCAGAACTCCACCCAACCTCCACCCAACACATCCCTCCGTCACGTCTCGGCGGTGAGAACAAAGCTTCGGCAAGGAGGAGAGCTGTGATGATGTTAGTGATGGTGGTACTGGTGGTGCTGATGGTGCTGGTGGGGCTGGTGATAAAGGAGATGGTGGTGGTTGTAGTGTTAGAAGGTGTGGGTGGTGGTGGTGGTGGTTGTTGTGGTGGTAGGTGTTGGTGGTGGTGGTGGTGGTGGTGGTGGTGGTGGTTGTTGTTGTGGTTGTTGTGGTGGTGGTGGTCTTGATGGTGGTGGTGGTGGGGGTGGTGATGGTGATGGTGCTGGTGATGGTGGTGGTGCAGTTGATAAAGGAGGTGGTGGTGGTTGTGGTGTTAGAAGGTGTGGGTGGTGGTGGTGGTGGTGGTGGTTGTGGTGGTTGTGGTGGTTGTGGTGGTTGTGGTGGTTGTGTTGGTGGTGGTGACAAAGCATTAACCATGTTGCTGCGTCATCGAGGGTTGTTCTGAAACTGGGAAAAAGGCTGTGATTCAGAGCGCAGCCACGACCCACAGCCACTCACTGGGTCAATCAACTTATCTGTGTAAGTGCGTAAGTGTGTGTGTGTGTGTGTGTGTGTGTGTGTGTGTGTGTGTGTGTGTGTGTGTGTGTGTGTGTGTGTGTGTGTGTGTGTGTGTGTCTGTGTGTGTGTGTGTGTGTGTGTGTGTGTGTGTGTGTGTGTGTGTGTGTGTGGGCGTCTGCCTGCGAGCGTGTGCGCGTGTGTGATTAAAGTGATTTGAGGTCAGCTCAGCCCCTGTGAGGATGCATCACTAAACTGAGGGCTGTTCCCGTGAAGACACTACATTCCTCAGCAAGATTGACGTAATTAGAAATGCGTTCTCTCGTCTCCGGGCCTGCCTGCATAAAGCAGGGAGACGAGGCCAATTTGCTTGGACCTAAATGTGTTTGTCTAGCATGTGTGAACGTACTCTGACTCATGAATTATACACTGGAGCAAAGTGTAGCCGTAAAAAGCTGATTTCTGTTCCTCTAAGACAAGTCTTTATGGCGGGACGAGCAGGAGGGGAGGAGGAGGTGAATGAGGAAGCGGAGGTGGAGGAGGAGGAGGAGGAGGAAGAGAAAGAGGAGGAGGAGGAGGGTGAGGAGGAGGGTGAGGAGGAGGAGGAAAAAGTGGTGGAGGAGGAGGAGGAGGAGGAGGAGGAGGAGGAGGAGGAGGAGGAGTGCATTTTGAGATCACTTCTCCTGAGTCAATATGTGGTGGATTTTACTAATTTCCTCCTCATCACTGTTTGACAAAGAGATGAGGAGGTAATGACGAGAAGAAAGAAGAAGTAGAGTCTCAGAACCCGACCACGTTGTGTTTCAGGATCGTGAGAGAGGGGAGGAGAAGAGAGGGGGGATGGATTTAGAGAGAGATGCAATGAAATATGGGAAGGAAGACTCCGGTCTCCATGACGACCAGCACAAGTGAAAACATCAGAGTGAGCTGTGCTGGCATCGCGTGGCACCGAAGCACCCCCCACTGTGAGGCTCTGGGAGGCCGTGTGCTGCTCAGACCCAAAAATATGATTCTCCCTCACAGCTCGGTGGTGCAGTCAGAGGAGAGACATCACCCTCTGCATGAGACGAGTCCGATCAGCTCTCTCTTAACACAAAGTTAACCAGGTTCAATAACAAGTTTGAGCATCTGCCTTAAACTAAATACAGCCGACTTCACAGCAACACTGAACATCTCTCTTAACATGAGATGAATCAGACTTAACACTGAACATCTCTCTTAACATGAGATGAATCAGACTTAACACTGAACATCTCTCTTAACATGAGATGAATCAGACTTAACACTGAACATCTCTCTTAACATGAGATGAATCAGACTTAACACTGAACATCTCTCTTAACATGAGATGAATCAGACTTAACACTGAACATCTCTCTTAACATGAGATGAATCAGACTTAACACTGAACATCTCTCTTAACATGAGATGAATCAGACTTAACACTGAACACCTCTCTTAACAGGAGATGAATCAGACTTAAAACAATGAACTCTCTTACAGTTTTTCTCAATTAATTAATCGTTTTGTCAAAACTACACAAATTCTTCTCAAAACTGATTTTTTCCACCAAACAGTATCACAGCTATCAAATGAATATCTATTAGAGAGCATCAATTAAACACTGGTGTGATTAATTCAAAACACTTCCATCAAAGTACTATTTACATATGTTTTGGCTTCATGAGGCCATGTTACAGATTCCAATGTATACAATTGTTTAGAAATAGCTTTCTTTTTTAAAGTTGCAATAAGGTGGTATATATAGTATAAAGACTGTTGCCATATTGTAATACAATACTATGAATATACCAGTGACGGCTGGTGGTTTTTAAAGTGAGGGAGGAAGGACTGCGTGCTTGGTTGCCATTGGCCTGCTTGCACTGTTGGTGTATGGTGGCATAAGAATGTGAGACTCAAGTTGTTTCAGGGTGTTTTGGTGAACTACAAAATAGCAGGGAGGGAGTTATGTGAATAAAATGTATACAAAGCCACCAGTGGCATCACTGTAATTTGAAAAGGAAAGGATGCAAAGCATATTAGTCAAATCAGGCCTACTATTGATTTGTAAAAGTAAATAAAAAAATCTGGGCCTATTTTTGCCCTCACTGACTGAAGTAATTTAGCTATGTTTATTTTCAGTTACAATTGCTTGTAATGCTACCAGTAAGTCATGCGTACCTAGCAAACCATGTAGCACTCACAACACTGACGTTGCCATTACTTCTGGTGACCTTGATTTTGGGAAGTGGTCTACCTCTTTCTTTGGTCGCTAACTTAGCACTGTAACTGAATGAATGGAATGCTTTTTGTAATAAGACGTTAACAATGTCCTCCGTTTCCAATGTTTCCATTGTGCATTTAGGATCTCGCTATCGCATATTTCACTTGCTCTGCGTCTCTCAGACTGAGCACCGCGGCAATGCAGACCGGGTTTGTTATCGACAGCGTTGCCAGATTGGGCAGATTTCCCGCCCAATGATAATTTTTCCAACCTAACATGGTTAAAAGTAGCCCAGTTGGGTGGGAAATCGGACCAATCTGGCAACACTGCTCAACATCCAGGGATCCTGCTTATTGGTTCATAGCGCAGACGGATAGATTTTTGCGCGAATCAGGCCCCTTAAGGTCCCACCCACTCAGAGGAGGACTTTCCTCCTCTCTCCCATTGAAACCCATGTTATTCACCGGCCGCCAGTACTTTCGGGAAAATGAATGGGAGACAACGGAGGCTGACGGAGGACGTTCCTCCCTGAAGTAATTGTCAATAGGAGATAGGGGGTGCTAATGTCCCTTTACCCAGGGAAACGAACATTATATAGTCAAAGGCAATAATGTAGTCATATTTAAGGGCATTAATTCATTACAATAGTCTGGGCAATCTACATTTTTTATTCTCAACAATGTTAGGGAGGATCTTCCTCCCTCTCCTCAATGGAGAAGCCTCCACTGGAATATACCATATAAATATTGCATTGACACAATTGTATCAGAATAGGATACAATGCATATTTGTCTATCCAATGAGCTCCAATGGGCTAAACTCACAATCCCAGCTTCCCAGAGTCATACTGTACACCTATAGTTGATGCTGCAACATTGTTCTGACAATACACCAATGTTACCTATTTTGGTAAATAACAGTACAGTAATTGCACTGATAAGTAAAATTAAAAACAGTACAGTAAGAAAATGTTTAGACTGTCTTTCAGAGGATGTTATTATAAAATCAGAGGATGTTATCAGTAAGTATAAAATGGTAACAAAGCAAATATTTTTTTTTTCACTGTAATACAGTAAAATGTTCAGCTGAACTGACAGCAAAATAAATATAAGAATATAAATGAGGTGAAACAGATCTACATGTAAATCAGTATGTATCCCACCTCCAATCCTAATCAGGCCAAAGGACCATATCTACAACACAGTAGAGCTCACGAGTCCTCTTTTATGCTCTGACACATGATTGAAGTGTTTAGCCAGTTGAGTTCCAACAGGTGAGAAGTGAGTTAGACTTATAGCAGTCTGGAGTCTTGTAGTTGATACATGAGCTTCAAGTTTTCGTAATTGTGTGCATAGTTCCATTTTTTGTGCGCATTCAATCGAGAAACGTGTGACATGAGATGAATCCGACTTAACACTCAACTTCTCTCTTAAAGTTAAACCAATCCTTCACTGAACTGACGCCTTCAGACAACATGAATCGTGCCTCTCACCACTCTACGTATTTCAAACCTAAAAGCTGATGATCCGCTACAGGTGACGTGAGCCCTCCGGAGACCTGGGTCCTCCGTCAGTCCTCCACCTCTGAGTGCATGTGTGCTCCATCACCTTTAGCCCGGTGGTGCTCTGTCTCAGACGCAGACAGCGGTGATGTCAGCGGGCATTAGAGTCCATCAGAGATGCGCGGGCTAATCCATTCTCGTTATTTATTGGACTGTCTGGGGCTCTGGAGCTGGTGGAGGTGGGGGTGGTAGGGGTGGAGGTGGAGGTGGTGGAGGAGGGGGGATACAATAGAGACTACAGCTCTGAGTGCATCTTACAGACTGTTATAAGAGGCTCATAAATCCAGATAGAGATGTTTCCCAGCGGGAACATCAATCAGAGAGAGAGAGAGAGAGAGAGAGAGAGAGAGAGAGAGAGAGAGAGAGAGAGAGAGAGAGAGAGAGAGAGAGAGAAAGGAGAAAGGAGAAACATTACAAAGTACTTACTTACTTACTTACTGAACTATAATACATATTCTTAGTTCAGGTCCTTTCTCTCTGTATATACTCTGTATATATTTTGATTTGTATTGTATCTTGCTTTGTGTCTATGGGGCGGGGGGCGTATAGGAGGATCTAAGTCTTGAGTAAAGTCCAGAAAGCAGGTGTTAAACCGCTGAACCTCGGTACAAGCTGTGACCGCAACACACACGTCAGACCAAATGTTTAACGACACAATGAAGGGCGGGGGGGCTCATTTTTGATTGACCCCTCATTTAAAACCCCGTGATTAAAGATGATCATCATAAAGGAAAGAAACAAGATGGACGCCGGCGACACGAGGCTGCGGGTCGTTGGGGTGAGGGGGGGGGCGCTGCGGGGTCATCAGGCCTGACATGTCGTCTCACCAACTGCCACAGCGGTTCCAGTCAATGTCAGTCACATCCCTTCCTCCGGGTGGTCAGGATGTAGACAACAGCTCTGACTCGTGTCCCTGAGACAATGTTTGAGGAGGAGAGCCGGGGGAACAGATCAACCTGTTGAGTCTCAGCGGTATCACAGTTTCAGCTCTTCTTTGAATAACTATTCTCATTTACTTTCTCCGGCTTCCTCTCTCTCTCTCTCTCTCTCTCTCTCTCTCCCTCTCTCTCTCCCTCTCTCTCTCTTTGATGTAAAGAAACACCGACTCGTGAACATCAACGCTCAGATGGTTTTATCTGTTTAATTTTGTTTTTGTGCGGAGCGAGGGGTGTGATTTCAGAAGCTTGCCCGTACCAGAGAGCAGATCCGTCTAGACACCCGGTCTGTCTGGAGGAATAATAAACATCTTCTTAACGCTTTTCTCCCACAGCGATGGCAGTAGATATGAAGTGCTGTGCTTGATGCTCCTCTCCGTCAGGGTGGGCGTATGTTAGGGCCAGACTTCACACACTCTCTTCTGAGCTTCAGTTACCGACTGTACGACTCCAACTCAGAACCGAACTTCAACTGTGTGATGAAACAGGCCACAGATTCATGCTAGGATGAGGGGCATCGTGTTAAATACTGACTATTGTGTGAGCTTTGATGTCTATTATGTTGTTTAGGGGTATTTCTTACAAAGTTGAACATCCTTTATTGTAAATATATATTTTAATTGGATGTATTGATATTCTAACTTGGCAGTTGTTTGGTAAAGGCTATAGGAAATGAACAGCATGTGTACATGTACACTTCTCTCGCTCTCTCCGACTTCCTCACTCCTCCTCCTCTCGCTCTCGTTCTACCTTCCTCACTCGTCCTCCTCTCTCTCTCTCTCTCCACCCTCCGCACTCCTCCTCTCTCTCTCTCTCTCCACCGTCCTCACTCCTCCTAACTCCTCCTTTTTTTCTCTCTCTCTCTCTCTCTCTCTCTCTCTCTCTCTCACTCTCTCTCTCTCTCTCTCTCTCTCTCTCTCTCTCTCTCTCTCTCTCTCTCTCTCTCTCCCCCTCTCTCCCCCTCCCTCTCTCTCTCTCTCTCTCTCTCTCTCTCTCTCTCTCTCTCTCTCTCTCTCTCTCTCTCTCTCTCTCTCTCTCTCTCTCTCTCTCTCCCCTCTCTCCCCCTCTCTCTCTCTCTCTCTCTCTCTCTCTCTCTCTCTCTATCTCTCTCTCTCTCTCCAGCTTCCGCACTCCATCTCTCTCTCTCTATCGCTCTCTCTCCCTCTCTCTTTCTCTCCCTCTCCCTCCCGTCTCCCCTCTCCCCCTCTCTCTCCCTCTCCCTCTCTCTCTCCCTCTCCCCCTCCCCCTCTCCCTCTCTCTCTCTCCCTCTCCCCCTCCCCCTCTCCCTCTCTCTCCCTCCCTCTCCCTCTCCCTCCACCTCTCTCTGTAATGGCTTGGTGGTAATTACTTTTACCCACAGAGGTGAAAGCTGAGATTCTGATCATTAGACGTGGATCCTCAGCTCAGATGGACGACCTCATCAAACATCATGGTTAGATGTTTGTCTGGACGTCAGCCTTCGATGTGAGGGAAAAGACAAGGGGCTACCTCCATCCTTATCAAGAGTCCAGCGTCATCCAACCTGAACAACAAAATTACTGAGGGATAAGGGACGACCACTTCCAAACTCAAACAACCTTTGGAGTTTCATGTGGAACATTTTGAGTTTTGTGCGGAACACTTGTTTCTATGAACATCCTCACTGTATAGTCTTCTGACCAATGTAGCAGCACTGACGCTGGCAGCCTGAACACCATGGACGCGTGGATCGCTGCATTGCCGTATGGGATTTAAGACCAAAAAACACCGCCGGCGAAAAAAAGAGCCGCCCATATTATATTCAATGAACAACCCCCACAACTGGAATGGCTCAGCGCGCCGCTATGTTTTACGCTTAAATTACCTGTTCTCCATCAGGTCCCACGCAGGGTCCTCTGGCAAGCCGCGGTGACAGAGCGACGCGCCTCCGTCTGCCAGAAACATCTCCTTCTGATCAGGAGCCAGCTTGTAACAGTCAATCTATTTTAATCTCTCTCTCCCTCTCGCCCTCTCTATCATTTGGGAACTTCTCTCCTAATTTATATCTTTATCTCTCTCCCTCCTATGCTTATCTCTCCGTCTCCCTCTCTCTCTCCTCCTACTTCTCAACCGCTCTCTCTCCCTCTATCACTCCCTCTCCCTCTCTCTCTCTCTCTCTCTCTCTCTCTCTCTCTCTCTCCGTCTCCCTCTCTCTCTCCTCCTACTTCTCAACCGCTCTCTCTCCCTCTATCACTCTCTCTCTCTCTCTCTCTCTCTCTCTCTCTCTCTCTCTCTCTCTCTCTCTCTCTCTCTCTCTCTCTCTCTCTCTCTCTCTCTCTCTCTCTCTCTCTCTCTCTCTCTCCATACTTCTCAGCCTCTCCCTCTCCCCAGCCTTTCTCCCTCTGAGAGATGTTATCCTTCTGAAGGATAATTGTGCCTTATGGGATGGCCGTCGGCCGTACACTCTTAAATTGTCCAAAGTGAAGGAGGAAGTGAGATCAAAAGACTTCCAAGCACAAAGGAAAGTTAACAGAGCCTCTCTCTCTCTCTCTCTCTCTCTCTCTCTCTCTCTCTCTCTCTCTCTCTCTCTCTCTCTCTCTCTCTCTCTCTCTCTCTCTCTCTCTCTCTCTCTCTCTCTCTCTCTCTCTCCACCCCGACCTTGCTGTGTTTTGGTAGATCTGCTTGAGTGTCGCAGATGCATCTTCTATCATCACAAGATGGAGGTGTGCTATTATTAATTCACACCCAGTGTGAGCGACACGACGCACTTGAACTTGAGAGATAAATAAATGGTCAAGGGACTGCATTTATACAGCACTTTTCTAACCAGTGGCCACTCAAAGTGCTTTACAACATTGCCTCACATTGACCCGTTCATTCACACATTCACAAACCGATGGCGATGTCAGCCACGCAGGGTGACAACCAGCTTGTCAGGAGCAGTCAGGGTGAGCTAGCAACCTTTTGGTCACCAACTCACCCTCTCTACCTCCTGAGCCACATGCCGCCCAAATATAACTTCTGCTATTTAGAGTGTATGCTGTCATAGAAACTGACACATGTGAGACAGGTGTGTTTACGAACCAGACCATTTCCTTGGAGGCCTAGGACCAGAAGCCTCCTGTCCGAGCATCAGTGACGGGTTACCAATCGCCCCATGAGATCGCTGCACACTGAGGGGAGCCATGACACAAAGAGCCACCCTACACAAATCCCATGAACCTCTGATGTAGGAGGTTTCTTGGGGCGTCACCCAACCAAGTCCAAGCCTCCATCTTGGTGCTTCTTGTAAATGTAATTGGAATATTACATTTACATTTACATTAAGGGCATTTAGCAGACGCTTTTATCCAAAGCGACTTACAGTAAGTACATTTGACGAAAGAGAAACAAAAATATAGCTCTTTTGGTACAGTATGGATGTTCATGGAACCAAGTGCCTAACACTTGGTTCTATGAACATCCTTACTGTACCAACAGTAATCGCTAGGTTAACCCATTCCTCGTATACAACAAAGACAGCTAGGATAAGACACTACACAATGCTTAGTACTTTTTTTAAGCGCCAGGACGTACAACCTGGCACTTGGCCTATTGCTGGTGCTCTCTCTCTTGCTCTGTCCTTTGGCGGTTCATTTACAAACTCAGTTGGGGTTGAAATCCCAACTCAACGCTCTGTGTTCAGTGTTCATTCAAAGCGCCTTGCCCAAAGGCGGTGTTCGACCCGAACTGTTTTCCAAACGAGGAGCCATTACTTTGTTGAGTGCAGCGCGCTGACTGCAGCGGTTAACCGATCGCCCTTCAGAGAGCACCTGTTGTCAGTCTCCACCGACAGAGATGGGAACAGCTGTTTGGGTGAATGTTTAATCAAACACACACTGAGCTCCGGTTGCGTCAGAGATTAGCATATTGTCAATGGATTTCTCTTGTTTTTGTAGTTTTCCTCATGGCTTTTGTATTCCACCTTTTGGTAGTGACTCAATGTCTTTGATTCCTTCCTTCATTACGGCTGATGTGTTCTGCACGGTTTAAATCTATCCTCCTCTCTATCCTTATCTATAAAGACTCATCTTTCTTTCTGTAGGTTTTGCAAGCCCAAGTAGAACAAAGAGTATTGATTGGTGTCGGTTTTTCTGCTGAGGAGTCTTTCATATTTTATATTTTAATATTACTATTTCATATTTTAGATTGTGATATTTCTGCAGGTGTGTTAACATAAGTACGTAGTGTAACTGGCCTGGGGACTTTGCAAACTCTTTGATAAAGACTAAAGGAGGGCATCCATCTTGGTTCCTCACACTATCCCTCTTCTCATTTCAGACTCAACTGAGGAAATATTTCTCGCAGTATCAAACAGAAATAAAACCAAACTACACAACCACACGGGTAAAGATCTTACCAGCTTTTTGGCAGCAAGTTGTCAAACTTTGATCATTATCAGGATCGTCTGTAGTTTGAATACAGCAGCTCTGAGAGAAGAAATAGGAGGAGGAGGAGGAGGAGGAGGAGGAGGAGGGGGAGGAGGAAGAGGAGGAGGAGGAGGGGGAGGCGGAAGAGGAGGGGGAGAACGAGGAGCAGGAGGGGGAGGAGGAAGAGGAGGAGAACAAGGTGTAGGAGGGGGAGAATGAGGAGGAGGAGGAGGAAGTGGAAGATGAAGAGGAATTAGAGGAAAAGGAGGAGGAAGAAGAGGAAGATGAAAAGGAAGAGGAGGAGGAGGGGAAGAGGATATAACGTTATTGTGCCCCCATATTCCCTGACCACAAAGCATGGCGCATCAATCAGCAGCAAATCTGGGACAAGTATCAGTGTACCAACAGACTGCAACATTAATGACAAGGCCATGAATATTGATTCAAGCGGAGATCATAACTTTTAATTCATCTGTTTCAATATTTAAAGGGGGAATCATCTGACAATTAATATGTTAATTTCAAGATTGAATTATAAGTAAAGGAGTTCATTCTGTGCAACATAATTAACATAATGGCAAACGTGGTAATACATAACACACATAACATGCCTTATCTCCCCTGCACACACTGTTAATTTATTTACACAAGACTGACCTGTATACCCTAGTATCCTTGGATTATAATGCACTTCACAACAAACACAATTTGCCAGATGGGTGAATATCACGCCACACATCTTGTTACACGTAAATGGGAACCACACTGTGGGGTGATGTGGAGTGGCATGCCAATCGCTTGGTGTCATAATGAGTGTGTTCATCTCTCAACTGGAAAATGAGAGCAACTGGTTACTCCGCCCTAGCAGAGTTTCACGGTGAAGTAAACATACTGAAGCAGATTTTAGTTTAGGGCTTTACTTTGTACACGTGTAAATCGCTCCCAGTTGCCAAAATATCAAAGATTTTAATTTAACTTGAAAATTGACACCTTCCCCCGACTCTCTTGGTGGCGTAGAACAGATTTCTGTTAATCTGAACCAGAGGTACCAACTAGGGCTCTATGTCTGAGCTAGAGCTCTAGTTCAGAGCTCTGGTTCAGGGGGAGCAATGAGAAGAGATTTCTGTTTCTTACACATAGGTCCTTTAATGAAGATCCCCCAGCTATATGAGCCTTTAAACAAAACCCATGGAAAATAGGCCCATAAATGAAGTAGAAAACGCTAGTTTATATTCTAAAGCAAATGTGTGAAGAGTGAAACAGCAGATATTGGACTAGGGTTTCTAATTCTACAGCATTCTGGGAGTAAGTACCATACCAAAATGTCAGCCACAGATGACTGGCTATGTAAATGCATAGCCCTAATTAGTCATCCTGGACCGGCAGCTTGGCCGTGACAGGGTGGTGAGTGGAGATGTTTCTGGGACTGCTTATTATAAAGTTCTGCTATAGCAGATGGCCTGGCATTGGACCACCCACCTCCCATATCTCTCCTGCTTTGCTAACAAGAGGTGAAGGCTGAATATATATTTTAGATTTATAGATATAGATTGATATAGATTTTATTATATTGTGTTTTATGTAAGAATAGTAATGTTGTATAATAATGTAGCAGTGCCTTTATAACAACATTGTGACCATTCTGCTGTCCTGTGTGTGAGATGTAGTGTGTGTGTGTGTTGTAGTGTGTGCGCAGAGTAGTGTGTGTGTGCGCTATAGGGTGTGTGCGGTGTAGTTTGTGTGTGCTGTAGTCTGTGCGCTGAAGTGTGTGTGCGCTGTAGTGTGTGTGTGGTGTAGTATGTGCACGCTTCCGTGTGTCTGTGCTGTAGTATGTATGTGTTTTTGCTGAAGTGTGTGTGCTGAACTGTGTGTGTGTGCTGAAGTTTGTGTGCGGTGTTGTGTGTGTGCATTGTAGTGTGTGCACGCTTAAGTGTGTGTGCGCTGTAATGTGTGTGTGGTGAAGTGTGTGTGTGGTGTCGTGTGTGTGTGGAGTGTAAATCCAGCCCAGCAATAAAACTAATATCTAATTGTAAGGGGTCTATTAATCGTGTCGGAGCCGTCCGCTCGGTCCAGCGGTGGGATGGGGTTCACCCTGAGGGCTAGCATCAATAACATCTGCCCCATAACATCCTGATGCTCTGTGAGGGCGGCCCAACACGGCCCGCGTGACAGAATCATCTCAGGGAATAACATATGAGGCCATTAGGTACTGTTATAGGACCGTCCCCAACACACACACACACACACACACACACACACACGCTACACACAAACACATTCCAGCCGAGAAATAGACACCTGGTCAGAGAAAGACAGTGTATGTGAGAAACGGTGTGTGTGTGTGTGTGTGTGTGTGTGTGTGTGTGTGTGTGTGTGTGTGTGTGTGTGTGTGTGTGTGTGTGTGTGTGTGTGTGTGTGTGTGTGTGTGTGCGTGTGTGTGTGTGTGTGTGTGTTTGCGCGTGCGTGTGTGGGTGTGTGTGTGTGCGTGCATGTGTGGGTGTGTGTGTGTGCGTACGCGAAACAGTGCGTGGGTGTGTGTATGTATGCATGTGTGTGCGTACGTGAGATAGACAGTGTGTGTGTGTGTGTGTGTGTGTGTGTGTGTGTGTGTGTGTGTGTGTGTGTGTGTGTGTGTGTGTGTGTGTGTGTGTTTGTGTGTACGTGTATGTGTGTTTGTGTGTTTGTGCACGCGACGGGAGAGAGTGAGAGAGAGAGCTGAAGTAAATCACTGTAATCCAAGCGCCAAATGAAAGCAGGTGATTCGCGTGTCGCCGGAGGATTTGTGTCCCTCACCGGCGGCGGTTCCAACATCGTGATTAAAAGTCGCGCTCTAAAGCTGAGCTCTCACTCCGACGAACCACAGATCTACTGCCGCTGAGAAAGGATAACGCAGCACAGAGGCCGGACTAGGTTCGACTGGCTTTAGAGGCGCGTAGCTGGTTGTGAACCGGGAGTTTTAACGGGAATTTGCCGGGAATTTTACGGGAATTAACAGGGTATTAAACGGATATTATACGGGTATTTAATGCAAAGCCGCCAACAACACACAGGAAATGAACGAAACATTCTGATTGGGCTTTATCCAAACAACATCCACCTTCGGGATTAGGTCACAGTGACAGACCACATCCGAGTTACCTCATCCCACTGACAAACCTCATCCCAGTTACTTGCTGGGAGGAGGTCTGTGAATTGGATGAGGTCTGTCACCTCCGGGATGATGATATGTCCCCTCTGACCGTCTTGACAAAAAATGCCGAAACTCTGGGACATTGGGCTCGGACGAATCCCAAACTCAGGGTAAAAAAGTTATCCATCGATATGAAAAATAAAACGTAGAAAAAAGAAAGGATTTACTAAACGGCAAAAACATTCAAGCATGTGTCTCGTAGGCTATATCTTCTTTAAATGTTCTCAGGCCGCCTGAGAACATTTATCTGAATCAGGCGTAACGTAACTAATAAGTCGTGTGAAACATTACGCTATAGCGGAACGCATGAAGGGCTTACCGGCGTGAGGAGCAGATGGGTGCCAGGCGACGTCTCCTCCAGGTCCCCCTCATGCCACCAACGCGGGAAAAGAGTGTTGCTTGCGCCACAGCAGTCGTTATGTCAGCTGATTGGCCCGCTCGTGCCCCTTCCCTTCCTTGGATCCCTCTCCGCCTCCCTCGCGCACACACAAACACACGGACTCGTTCGCGTTGTCTCTCCGCTCGGTTTTTAAGTTATGGCACGTGCGTCTCTCTGTCCCCCTCGCGCTCATAAAGGTACTGACACCGCGCGGATATCTCGAGCACCCGGTGCAATGCCTCTGATTGGCTTGCATTTCTTACTCCCAATTCGTGAATCTCTCTCTCTCTCTCTCTCTCTCTCTCTCTCTCTCTCTCTCTCTCTCTCTCTCTCTCTCTCTCTCTCTCTCTCTCTCTCTCTCTCTCTCTCTCTCTCTCTCTCTCTCTCTCTCTCTCTCTCTCTCTCTCTCTCTCTCTCTCTCTCTCTCTCTCTCTCTCTCTCTCTCTCTCTCTCTCTCTCTCTCTCTCTCTCTCTCTCTCTGCATACAGTAGAGACCAGAGACCGTTCTCCCATGTAGACCCTATCTATCCAGAGAGCTACCAGCCCTTCTCACTGGTCTCGGTACACTCTGCGTATCACGGCCTAAGCCTTGTTATGTTTAGAGATGCAGGAGGGCGGCATTACGCCGCGTTCACACTGCACAAGTCCGTCGACGTTGAACATTTCCCAACTTTTTGATACAGGAAACGGAGCCGACGGAACGGATTGACCCACAATGCATTTCGAGAGCGCCCCATGCAAAGTCAATGCGATCCGTCGATGGACGTGTAATAATAATAATAATTGATAGGTTTTTTAAAGCGCTTTTCTAAATACTCAAAGACGCTTTACAAATAAGAATACATTCAGACAGTACAGACACTCAAACAAAAGGGAAAACAATAAACAACACCACAACAATAGGCAACACATTAAGAGAGCGGGAGAGAGTGAAAGATGGCGGAGGATGATTTGTCAAATGTTGTAGGTGATCCTGAAGAGAAAGGTTATAAGTTGATTTTGAATACATTGTGAATACATTGTGAACGCGGCAGAGGAGGGGGTTTCATCTGCCCCCGGTGGTGGGGTCATCACCCTGCCCCCCGGTGGACCCCCCTTATGGAACCCGGGCGTTCAACAGCTCCGAGGTTCAATATAGAGGCAGGCGTGAGAGCAGCAGTATCTTCATATCTATCGCTACAGCCAATAACACAGGTGCTCCTGCACAGAAATAACGAAACAGGCCGACGCTAGCTTGTGGATCAGATGCAAAATCTGTTTCAGAGATGGTCAACCTCAGGATTATTGCTGCATATCTTTCAGATTGTAAAATGTGTACTTTGTAAACGTTGTGATGTTAAATGGTAAAAGGACTGCATCTGTAAAGCGCTTTTCTAACCAGTGGCCGCTCAAAGCGCTTTACAATATTGCCTCAATTTCCCCCGTTCATGCCCACATTCACACACTGACGGCGGTGTCAACCATGATAGGCGATAGCCAGCTCGTCGGGAGCAGTTAGGGTGAGGTGTCTCGCTCAGGGACACCTGGACACTCAGCTAGGAGGAGCCGGGGATCGAACCGGCAACCTTCCGGTTACCAGCCAACCCGCTCTCTCTCCTGAGCCACATGCGCCACATGATGTGTTGATTCTCAACACAGAATAAGCCAGCAGTGTGATGCACACAGCGGTACTCTGCTGTGTGATTGCGTGCTGCCCCTGGGCCGGCCTTACGACTACATTAATCCGAACACGTACCCGGCTGTCAGATCCATCAGGGGCCGACCAGGACCCAGAGACCCAGGGGAGGCCAGGAGTGACAGTCATCTGAGTACTCAGTAAGTAATCATTCACCGGAGCCGTGTGTGCGTGTGTGTGTGTGTGTGTGTGGATGCTGGTGTTTACGCTGCGGTGCGAGCAGATGAATGAATCTAGATTTGATCAGCCCGTGTGGACGGCTGGACTGTAGGCTGGACAGCCACCAATTGTTGTCTCCCTGCCTGCGCTCCATCTCCTCTCTCTCGGGGGTTGGCACCTTTTACATTAATTAGAATTTTAAATTTGTGTTTTCTTCTGACAATTTGGACAATTTTTAAAATTTTTGTAAACTATTATTAAAAGGTGCTCATTAATGCCCTTTCCTGTCAGCTCTGCAGTGACTTCAGTGACTCTCTGGTAACTGCCTTGTAATTTATATTTGAGGCTTTTTTGCAAGTTTATGCATGTTTTTATATAGACGTGTTCTTGCACTTAAAAAAAGTACTTAGCGTTGTGTAGCGTCTTGTCCTAGCTATCCTTGTTGCCTTACGGGGAATGGGTTAACCTAGTGATTGTTGGTGCTTGGCACTCGGTTCTATGAACATCCTTATTGTACCGACAGCGATATATTGTTGCTTCTCTTTCTTCTGACAAATGTACTTATTGTAAGTTGCTTTGGTCAATTTCCCCTCGATGAGTGGCTGAGGGAGGAGCTTCTTGCTCAAGGGCCGACAGGAAGACTTCAGGGATGGGGTTGGAACCCAGTATGTGTAGTCGGGTGTCAGACGAGCCCCTGTAATACACGGCTACACCTATACCTATAGCCACGTCATACTGCTGTATACAGGGAATGTAAAGTATTCTGGTTTAATCCAAACGCATGTAGACAATCATTTATCGTGTTTAATCAATGAGACGAAGAATAGCAACCTGTGTTTGGTTTACATCAACACCTCCGGCGAACACCGCGGACACAAACACAATATGTGACAAACACCCCGAAACCCCATCATTTAATAACCGCGACGCACGGCACAGAACTGAATCATCCATTATTGACTTCCCTCCACAACCTTTTTAAAACCAGTCTTCCCTCAGGAAATAATCACCGTGCCTCAACGCTGAGGCGATGAATGATTCATACCGGGCCTTGAGCTTCTGTGTAGAGAGCGATGATTACCCATGGCGGGAAAAAAGAAGAACGTCAATACGCCGCACGGCCCGTCTCGCCATTCATCATGTGAATCCAATATGAGCGGGAACTTCTGGAGTGTCCTATTGGCAGCATCCCACCACCAGCCCTCTCCCCGTATCTGGTGGCTGGCTGCCCATACGAGGCCTCACCTCAGCCCCCTCCAGCTCCACAACCTCCCCTCTCCATCCATTCCCGCCTGTCAGGAAAACTTTGAATTAAAATTGACTCACCCTGCAGTTATTTGTCATCGTTCTTCGCCAGCTATTCATCGCCGTGACAACCCCGGCGGCTAGCGCGGAGAGTATTGGTCACAGATTTTCTTGATTTTCCTAGAGAACCTCCCTCCAAAGTGTCGGATTTGTTGGTCAAAGTTTTGCAGGTCATGTGACCGGACGAAGAGAAACATAATAAAGGATGTGTCCTTCGACGGACAGGGTGTGAGGGACGGCTGGGGCTGAAGAATCACAGAGCCGACTCGTTCCATTAGAGCCAGATAGAAAGAGGCAGCAGGATCGGTTCCATTAAGAACACGGCGTTTGGCTGCAGAGAACGGCCTCGCCGAGCGGTGGCGTCTCAGGTGTCGGGGTCCCAGGAGTAGCAGGAAGGGGTCCCCCAATTTCAACTACACAGAGTCCAAATTTCATCATCCTCCAACCCTACGAAGAGGCAGCAGGCGAGTGCGATGCGTTACAAAAAAAACAAACTTCTTTAACAGAGTAAATCACAGGAGCAGTACAAAATCGGCGATAAAACCAAGGGGAGAAACACGCCTCAAAAACGCTATTGCTAACCGTCATGACTGAGAAACATGTCCTGGCAAAATTCCATGCAACAAACGAGTGAGGGGAGCAGACATGACAACCTAAGCACAGGTGCGGATGATTAGATCATTATTGTGCGGTGTGCGGTGTCTCTCTCTCTCTCTCTCTCTCTCTCTCTCTCTCTCTCTCTCTCTCTCTCTCTCCCTCCCACTGGAGTGTCACGCTGCGGTGGAACCAACAGGCCGGCAGGAACAGAGGTTCACTAGGTTTCTCATACATTACTATGAATTACATTCTCTGGTATAACATCGTACTCATTCACAGGCCGGGCCTGTGAATGTAATACCAGACACTGTTGGGCCGAGACATGTGGTGAATACAGATATAACGTTAGTCATCTTACATTTACATTTAGGCTATTAAGCAGACGCTTTTATTCAAAGCGACTTACAGTAAGTGCATTTGTCAGAAGAAAGAGAAACAAAATACTGCTGTCGGTACATTAAGGATGTTCCTAGAAACAAGTGCCGAGCACTAACAATCGCTAGGTCAACCCATTCCCTGTATATAACAATGCTTGCTAGGATAAGTGTCTACACCATGCTAAGTACTATGTTTATGTGCAAGGACGTACAACATACAATAAGTGTTTGCATTAAGGACCTTAAGTTCCATAAGTTTGTTTCCTCTTGCGCAAAACTTCCTTTTAAAGTTTAAACCCACCAAAGATACGTTAGCTGAGGTCCTCGTCACCCGGGTGTTGGAGGTGTATGTAGAGATCCACCCGCTGAGGATGCGACTATCGTGCAACCGATGCTGCAATGGTAGACGCACGTGACGACGAAGACTGCAAAGTCTGCAGAACGGTGTGCCAGGCTCACGGAACACGGAAAACAACTGATTTAAAGAAAGCACTTCCAATCGCATATCACTTCGAGAAACATCCACACAACAACACCGATACGTTAGCCATTATGCTATCACTTTGGGGAAACCTATTTAATATATTCTAAAGTGATTATAGCAAGCATTTCGTTTGTATAGTATTTATTTCAAGGCACTGGGGGCATTTTGTTCACCTTTAAATTATGCAGAAATCTATTGAATTAACTATTATGTAGAGAAACAGTTCTTTGTTTTGTTCAAACAAATGGGCTTTCAAACCCGACCGTTTCCAACCCAAAGAAAGTCTGAGGTCTCAGAGTCGATCGCACATTGTTCTCCTGGCTGCTGGTCCCTCTGTTCGACCGGGCAGGGTGATTACACGCTTGCACCCGTGAAGTGTATCCATCAACCGTGAGCTCATTAGTGCAAAGGTGAACTAAAACTCATTCAGCTTCAGCACCACGTCACCACGGCAACAGCGGCCAATCAGCTGCCTCCTCAGCTTCTGCACCACGTGCGCCACGGCGACAGCGGGCCAATCATCTTCTTCGTCGGATTCACGCCTCGCGCTGTGATTGCGCGCCTTCCCGACCGAGAAGCCATCTGAATATTTCATAGCTGTTAATTTCAGGCGCTGTGTGTGAAAGGAGTTTGTATGTGAGAGATCCCAGTGTGGCTGATTATTCCATGAAGCGCCGCACACATTCCACACACTCCCACTGCAGCTCGGAGCGGACGGGACAGGGAGACATCACTGGCTGGGTATTGATACATGCTGCTGCTCATGTGATGGTGATGGTGCCTGCAGTTCTTAAGGTCAGGCTCGCCGCTCCCTATACGCAGAGCATGCAGAGTGCGTAGGGCCCCAAGTACCTGAGGGGGCACCAAAAATTTAGTTTTTTCAAAAAAAAATATATAAATGAGTTATGAAGAGGCCCACTGTGTTTGTTCTTAATTGTCTAACCTATCACTCAATTTAGGCAAATTAGATGTTTTTACATAATATATAAATAGGGGCTCCCCCCCCCCCCCGCTCGCGTAGGCCACCGAAACGGCCAGCAACGGCCCTGCTTAAGGTAGTCCTCTTTCAGAGGATCACCGGGCAAACTACTCCATCCCTATATTATGTGCTCTCTCGCTCTGTTCAGCCTATGAGCCTAAGCATCCAGCCTATGATTTCAACAATGTGTGAAGGCTTACGCAACAGGGATGATCGCACAGTGAGATGCTGATGGAAACCAGCGGACGAGCGCTGGGAGGAGATGTTCACGCATTTCAGAAGCAGGGAGACTCCATACACAAATATATGTCTAAATTGTCAGTTTGCCGTGCGTCTGCCTGGCACTAATGCTCCCGTTGAGCTGAGTGACGAGAGGGACCGCATGACCGTTCCCACCTCCAAGGCGCTGCTTGTTACACGGGCCAATTTTGATGGCACCTGTCCGCAATTCCACAGAAGCATGCTGTCAGCAAACCGATCGATTTTGGAGCAAATTCAGTCCTCAAATATGAGTAGGCTTAGCCTATTTGAGAGCGTGTGTCTCTGTGTTAAGGTCATGTTTTCGGAGCTCTATGAGGTTGACGTCTCACACACACACACACACACACACACGCACACGCACACACTACTATGCTTTGTTTAAAAACTTTCTGAAGCTCCAGGCATATTTTCATATTCATTTTTTCTCGTAAATGTGTAAATAGGCCTACCAAAAACATACAGGATTTTTTCCCCATTAGGCTATTCAGTAGGTCCGTATATGCAATGTAAGCTGGTCCAGGCCCTGCATGTCTGGATGTAGGCTATGAATCTGAAAGATTTTTTAGGTAGGGGCCTTCCCAAAAATGCAACAGAATACAGGAAATCACATCTACCAAATCAACATTTTCGGGGGGAGGACCCCCAGACCCCCCGTCCCTGACTGCGCCCAATCCCACACATTTAATCACCAGCCGGCACGTGTTGAAATTTAGCCTAATATCTACGTCTATGACCTCATGCACGCGCACTGCGGTTGTTGTGGTCACAGCAGCCTGCTGTGTTTTCCTCCTCCTGGGTCTGCCACTCCTCCTGTCTGTCTCACTTCACACCTGGCCCTCATCTGCAATCATGCTCACCTGGTCTTCATCTCCAATCAACTCCCCTTCATAAACCCTTGGATTCCCTGCTGTCGGTGCCAGATCCTACTACGCACTACAGTGGTAATGATACATGCCTGGCTCCAGTAATTCTTGTTACCTCGCTCTCGCTCTCTCGTCTCTTGTTGTCTTTTGACCACAACCCAACTCTTTTTTCCTCTGCCTGCAGTTATCCGGATCCCTCACTCCAGCTCGCCTGCCTCGCTCTCCCCCCGGCTACCTCATCCACTACCTGCTCCCCCGCCTCGTTCAATAAACCCTTTTTTCATCAATTCAACATCGTCTCCGTCTGATCTTGGGTTCAGCATCGTTTATCATAACAGCGGTCAGGCGCAAGGTGTCCCGGTTTTAGTTTCAGGAAATCTGGTCACCCTATAGAAAAAACACCAAATAGTAACGACAGTAAAAACAATTGAGCTCAGATTACTACAGAACACAAAGACAATGATTCAGACAACATGCAAGCCGTGGTTTCAACACAAAACTTTGTATTGCAACACATTTCGGGGGGAGACCTGAAAGGTCATTCGTACTAACCAACAAATTAAACATGTTCAATCACTGAACGAAGATAATGGAAATGAAATGCATATTTCTCCCTAAAACTGTTCTAAAACTCAAAAAGAAAAAAGATGAGGAAAAGAAAACAGGCAGAATTAAAATTGCATTGTAGAAAGTGCAATGTATTTAAGATCTAGCAGAAAGCAAAAGCAAACATACATATTTTTAATTAATTGATTAATTAATTGAAACAATCACAATAACATTTACCAGGGCATTTATCAGATGCATTTATCCAAAGCGACTTACAGTAAGTACATTTGTCAGAAGAAAGAGAAACGTATATATCGCTGTCGGTACGATAAGGATGTTATCGTACCAGCCTCCGGCCTAGAGCGGCTGGGACCGTCCCGTACTCCTCCTCACTCTGAGGCCGGGAGCCTGGACCGGCCATACTCCTCCTCACTCTGAGGCCGGGAGCCTGGACCGGCCGTACTCCTCCTCAATCCCCCCCTGCTCCCCCGGTCGCCCTCGAGACATTAACGTACAGTGCGTCATCATCTACTGCCATGGAGGACAGCGGGATGTCTGAACGAGCAGAAGATTAGAAAATGAGAAAACAACATGGGCCATAAGATAGATAGATAAATACTGTATTCAACCCCATTGGAAAATTCAGGTATCCAGTAGCTCACTAAGTCAGTCAACAGACGGTGGAATTGACGATCAACAGAATGGAAAAACAGTAAAAGTCAACCAAATAAGTCAATAAAAAGTGAGCAATATTGCATAATAAATAAAGTGTGTGCTTAAAAGTTGACCGAAAGAGTACACTGGGTACCTTGAGGTCTTGAAGTTTTCTTTTTCTTCAGTGCCCAGTAGAGTGCCAATGCTACTAGCAGCAGCCCCACCACCGTCAGATAACGGGCGATGATAGGGATGGGGTCTAGGACAAAGAAAAGCAGAAGTTAGTTAGGAGTGACTCAACTTGGGAAATGGTTGTAAATACTTCATTATGGGTTATGTATCGGATATTCATTGTTTCTCAAAACGGTTAGTGGTCCTTTTCCTTAAAAAAGAAAAATACAGTTTTAAGTAAATTGATTGTAAGGAAATAGTATTTACTGGGGAGGGGGTGGGGGAGGTTATCTGACCTATAACCCTCATGTGACGGTTATAGGTCATGTGACGGATCAAAGGCGGGTGGATCCAAGGGTCTCTCGTTGATTTTTGTCGTTGTGTTTTTCACTCACCGTCACACAAAGACAGGGTGAATGTAGCCGCCGCGGCGCTCACGTTGTTGCGGACCGAGCAGGTGATCAGCCCCGACAGGCCCGGCTCCAGAGTGACGTCACTAGCGTTACTGGGTCCAGAGAGGAGACGCGTGGCGTTCAGCGGGAGTCCGTCTAGACTCCAGCTGTAGTGGGGTCCGTCCCCCTCTGCAGCGCAGGACACCCGCTGCTGTTCCCGGGACAGACACTCCCGGGAGAGGAGGGGAGAGGAGACCGGGGCTAAGGGAAACCGTCGAGGAGGTGAGGCGTACAGTTTGTAAGTTTCAAGTAGAGGATTACTTTTCCCAGACTACCTAGTGTTAACTGTACTTGACAAATTGTATACCGAAAAGGTAAGTGAAGTAGTAACGTACATATATAAAAGGTTTTAAATCCAATTTGGTCAGTATTAATAATTAATGGGAGGAGGGACTGTTTAAAGAGTGTATTGAATAGGCCTTAAACGTTTACAAAGTACAGCATAGCATGTAAGGTTACCGATAATGTTAACAGTGCCTGAGAGCCAACAGTGATTCTAAGAGCTACGAGGTCAGAGGTCAGGGTCTAAAATGTAGACTAAAATTTAGACCTTGACCTCGGCTGTTTCCCTATTTTCATCATTAAGGGTTCATTAAGGTCATTAAGGATCATTTAGAGTCTTAATGACCTTATTGAACCCTTAATGATGATAAGAGGGAAACAGCCGCTCGAACCGGCGGTTTCCCTCTTATCTGTAACCCTGGTTACCAATAACTACTGCTACTGATAAATTTGTACATATATACATATATATATATATATATATATATATATATATATATATATATATATATATATATATATATAGTTATATAGTTACTCACCTTCAATGGATAAATAAAAATAATCTGTTCTCATTCCAAGGCCAAAAAAATCAACCATTGATATAAACCATTGTCCGACCTGTGGAGGTCCTTCATAGTTAATATTCTAGTACTGTAATTAATTGAAAATCGAAGAATCGTGTTTATTATCTGGTTGAAAAGAACAATCGGAACATTGTTTCGTTTCAATAAATATCCAAGCCCACTTGAGGTCATATCCAGCTGGACCTCCAGGGTTCCTCCCAGGGAGCCGAAGCACAGGGTTCTTGAGGACTTTGTGGCGTCGCAGAAGGTCTTCAAACCTGGAGGTTTACAGAAGACAATAAAACACTAGATGAGTTCTCTCAGATTCACAGACCCCCGCTCTTATTAAAAGGGGCGGACATTTTGAATACAGTATGTGCCATTGCAGAGAGGAACTTTATACTAATATATCAACAATTTAATATTTTTGTGAATTTTTGATTTAATATACATAATTTCCCTACGATTGTCATATAAATAAAGATACCTTACCCTAGCCCTAATACTCTTGATGATATCTGGTGATGCATTGTGTTGAAGTCAAAGTAAAAGGAAGAGTAATAATTAAATAAATAAATCAGTCAATATACCCAGAATTAACGTACGATGAAAGAAATGTTGGTTCAACCCAACTACTAATGTTCAGGGGTCTCAAACTCAACTTAACTGGGGGCCGCTGGAGGAGTCTGGGTCAGGCTGGGCCACATCAAGTACTCCACAAAAAAAAGTAGCTCAACTGACCCAATCTAAGTTAATGATCTTGCTATAATTAGATCATCTAAACTTTGATTTCAAGTGGGGGGCCACAAAATATCATCCCGCGAGCCTCAATTGAGAGTTTGAGACCCCTTAAAGGAAGAGCTACCAAACCATAAGTGACCCAATTATAGAAAATATGTTATGAATTATTTCAGTAATAATGCCATTAAAGTCTCACCATCAGTCATCCCGATTAGTAACAGCAGCACAACCCCTATGTTGAGCATCTCGACCTCAGTATGGTCTCAGTGGAGGGCTCGAGTCTGTTCAAAGGAATACACAACCCAGCCTACAAGAGTCCCATAAGTCATTGCAAAGGTGGAAGTGGGGCAACAGCTTGGGACACTTTCTTTTCACCACAGCTGTACTTAAAGCGCCAATACCTCATTAGGATGAAGACGACCCACAGAAAGGTTTTAAGAGCAGTATACTGGCCACCTTCTAGGATGCAATCATTATCAACCCAAAGAAAATGTGAAAGTAAATTAACCCTAACCCTAAACGATTTTGTGAAATGTTTTCTCGTGTCGTTTTAATTTGGGGAAGTCAGAGACAGCAGAGCAGCAATCATAGCCCAACGGTTTACGTTTCTTTTCTGTTTAAGGTCACAAAGGTGTATTATCCATGAGATTGGCTCTTTTCTTTAGTTTTGGAACATTTACTGAGAAAATTTGTTTTTGTAGCATGGGTAGCCCCGCCCATTCTTCCGGCAAATTGAGTTCGCCCTGCACAAGCGTCTGGAGAAGAGCAATACATTTCTTTCTGATTCTGATTCTGTTTTTGCGGGAGCCAATCACCAAGCTGGCTTTTCCCCTTGGCGCGCTATTGGCTGGTTTAACACAATGACGACAGGGAAGCAACGGCAAGCAGCCAATCGCGTACAGAGTCAGTTGAACTAGGACCGTTGTCCGTTGACCACAGCCTTGTGCTGAAGAAAATGACCGCAGCTTCCCCAGACCAACGTGCAATCTACGATTGGCTTGGTCTGGTAATAGCTAATGTTTTAGTCCTATGTTGCAACATTAGTGTTGTTACATCATCACAAGTATTAACATGAGGTTTTGTACTGTTTCCTATTTAAAAGCAATAGTTATCAGTTCTTGTGTTTCATTTGATTCTAATAGATTTTAGTTTCTATGGGGAAGTATTCTTTAGTGTCACTGATTTCAGCATTTATTTTTTCAGTGCAATCTGTTGGCAATTATATTAACATTTTCGAGAAATAGGAGAACAAGTTCTTGTTAGTGTAACGGTGGACTCGTACACCATCACACAATAAGGGAGTCAACACAGAATTCAATTTTAAATCAAAAAGGTTATTTAGTTGATGTAAAACAAACAAGGAGAAACAAATGTCTAGGGGATTTGGATTACCTGCAAGGTACAATATACAAGTGGCAAAGTACGACTGTGACCGAACAAAGCAGCAGAGTGCCTGCTTCAACCAGAAGGGGTGCCCGCTGAAGTAGAGTTAAACCCTGCTTATATAACCCACCACTCAGGTGTGGTCAATCAGGTCGTTATGACCCTTGTAGTGGCAGCTATGACCCAAAAGGGGGTCCTCGGGGTCGTCACACCTCCCCAAATAAAAAGGTTTGCTAAAAACCTTTTGAAAAGTTCTATCAGAACATTGTTTCGCTTCACTCCATAATTAAACAACCTTGAGGTGTTAGGCAGCTTGACCTCCAGGGTTCCTCCCAGGGAGCCGAAGCACCGGGCTGTGTAGTGTGGCTGTGTGGCGTCGCAGAAGGTCTTCACACATGGAGGTTAACAAAAGACAATAAAACACTACAGGAGATGTCCCACTCAGATTCACAGAGCCCCGCTCTTATTATTACTATAAGAGGGGCGGACATTTTGAATACAGTATGTGCCATTGCAGAGAGGAACTTTATACTAATATATCAAAAAATTAATAATTATTACATTTTTGATTTGATATACATCATTTCCCTACGATTGACCTCTTCATCTCATCTCATCTTCGTCCGCTTATCCGGGGTCGGGTCGCAGGGGGAGCAGCTCAAGCAGGGGGCCCTTTCCCGGGCCACATTGACCAGCTCTGACGGGTGGATCCCGAGGCGTTCCCAGGCCAGTGTTGAGATGTTATCTCTCCACCTAGTCCTGGGTCTTCCCCGAGGTCTCCTCCCCACTGGACGTGCCTGAAACACCTCCCAAGGGAGGCGCCCAGTGGGCATCCTTACCAGATGCCCGAACCACCTCAGCTGACTCCTTTCTAAGTAAAGGAGCAGCGGCTCTGATCCGAGTTCCTCACGGATGGCTGAGCTTCTCACCCTATCCCTAAGGGAGACGCCAGCCACCCTTCTGAGAAAACTCATCTCGGCCGCTTGTACCCGCAATCTCGGTCATCACCCAACCCTCATGACCATAGGTGAGGATAGGAACGAAGATCGACCGGTAGATCGATAGCTTTGCCTTGCGGCTCAGCTCTCTTTTCGTTACAACGGTGCGGTAAAGCGAACG
This sequence comes from Gadus chalcogrammus, assembly GCF_026213295.1. Lineage (NCBI taxonomy): Eukaryota > Metazoa > Chordata > Actinopteri > Gadiformes > Gadidae > Gadus > Gadus chalcogrammus. Next base: position 10,661,363 of record NC_079420.1, read on the forward strand.
CAATACCGCCCCCGCTGCTCCGATTCTCCGGCCAATCTCACGCTCCATAGTACCCTCACTCGCGAACAAGACCCCGAGGTACTTGAACTCCTTCACTTGGGCTAAGGACTCATTTCCTACCCGGAGTAAGCAATCCACCGGTTTCCTACTAAGAGTCATGGCCTCAGATTTAGCGGTGCTGATCCTCATCCAAGCCACGATTGACACATAAATAAAAATACCCTACCCTTGCCCTAATACTCTTGATATCTGGTGATGCATTGTTTTGAAGTCAAAGTAAAAGGCAGAGTAATAATTAAATAAATAAATCAGTCAATTTACCCAGAATTAACTTAAATTACGATGAAAGAAATGTTGGAAGTGAGGCAACAGCTTGGGACAGTTTCTATTCACCACAGCTGTACTTAAAGCGCCAATGTCTCATGAGGATGAAGACGACCCACAGAACTGTTTTAAGAGCAGTATACTGGCTACCTTCTAGGATGCGTTTATTATCAACACAAGGAAAATAGGAAAATAAATGATGAATTCATATAAAAATTCTCCCAGTAAATATGAACGATTATGGGAAGTGTTTTCTCGTGTCGTTTCAATTCGGGGAAGTCAGAGACAGAAGAGAAGCAAACATAGCTCAACGGTTTGCAGAGGTCACTTGAACCAATCAAGTTACAAAAAACTTGGACGTTTCTCTTCTGTTTAAGGTCACAAAGGTGTAATATCCATGATATTGGCTCTTTTCTTTATAGTTTTGGAACATTTACTGAGAAAGTATGTTTCAGTCCTATGTTGCAAGATTTTTGTTGCTACAACATCAAGTTTTAAGTATTAACATGAGGTTTTGTACTGTTTCCTATTTAAAAGCAATACTTCTTGTGTTTCATTCTATTCTTCTAGATTTTCGAGAAATAGGAATATAAATTCTGGTTAGTTCAAACATTTTAAATTGTACCTTTAGATTAGTTTCAAAATAGTATATTTCATACAGAAATGCATTAAAGAAAGTGACACATGCAGAATAGTATATTATAAATACTAGTCATAATAATATAATTGTTACACATGCAGAATATTATATTATGCATGCTAATTATAATAATTTAATATCTCAAATGGTAATCTGCCGACCAGATGATTTGTTTCTCCCCACTTGGTTGTGGAATGGCCAAATGGGTGTGGCTAATACCAGATATTAAATAATAATACTACACTCATTGTAACACACTTGGTGGCTGCTACACTCCCCCTAGGGGACTTCTTCTGCGGTCTTCCAGACGTAAAGGTATACACAGTGAAGCCCTGCTAATAAAGTCAATAAAAATGAAGAACACTGTAGACTATGTTGACAGTCTCTATGGTTACTGCTACGGCGTGCTGACGTCACGGGGACGCATGGCATGCTGGGGCGGGTTGGTTTTTATGTTGTTGAGGAACTTGGCTAATAAAGCTAGTGGGTGTAACACCGTTCGCTGTCTACACTCTTCCTCATTCGTGCACATCTACATGGTGTCAGAAGTGAGCCGAATCTAATCTGGCACAAGGACTCTGCCGGATCGACCCGCTCGTCTTTAATGAGGATATCGCTCACAACTGGGAGAAGTTCAAGCGGAAATGGCATGTCTATAGCAACGCCGGGCTAGCGACGGCTAGTACGAAAGTGCAAGCCTACACGTTTCTCAACCTCGCCGGTCCGGAGGCATTGGATAAACTCGACACGTTTGATTTTGCGGCCGACGAGGATCGCGAGGACCCTGCCGTGCTGGTAAAGAAATCTGAGGAATTATGCCTGCCGGTAAAGCACGTAATTATGGACAGACAAGCATTCAACACGACTGACCAGAAACGGCACGAGTCAATCCAGTCATATGTTTCCACGTTGAAGGTCATGGCCAAGAAATGTGACTTCGGGACACTGCATGATGAACTGATTGGAGATCGTTTGGTCTTGGTATTCACAGTGACACTGTCCGTGCACAGCTTTTAAAGGAAAAGAAACTGACGCTAAATTCGGCCTTTAAGATCTGCATGCTACACAAACGATCTGAGAAGGGCAACAGAGAACTAAAAAAAAGGAAGCAGAGGTGTGCACAGTGCAATTCGACCCATGCACAATCTGTGGTGGCCAACATGCACCAGACCGGAACAAATGACCAGCGCTCAACAAGCGCTGCAACACGTGTGGAAGAATGAACCACTTCTCTAGATGCTGCAGATCAGGCAAACCGTTTGCCCCCAACAGGCCAGGGCAGGTTCCGCCCCCCGCTGCACGCAGAGGCAGATACACACACGTGAGTGAACTTGACACGCAGCCACTGCAAGAGCCAACTGATGTGTTTCACTGTGAGACTGTGGAAATGTTTTACTGTGAGAGCATAGACGAGCCAGAGGATGTGTGTGAACAAGATGAAAAGTTTGCTGAGCTGTCTGCATGCAACACTGGCAGACAACTGACTGTGAAGATTGACACTGGGGCCAAATGCAACGTCATATCCAGGGCTCTTCTACAGTACATTGATCCTACTGCTCACGTCAATCTCAGCAAAAGCTAATCTTGTAGCGTACGGAGGTCATATAACCCAGACTCTTGGTGCGGCAGACATGGTTTTTAGTTGCGGTTTGCTAAGTTTCCAAGTTGTGGACAGAAACGTCAAACCACTGCTGGGTCTCAGAGACAGTGTCAGGGTTGGCTATGTGATTTTTTTGACCAGAGGTGCATGCCGTCGTCCAGCAGGAAGCAGGAAGGTGTATCACATGCGCCTGGATGACACCGCGCACCCCACTGTATGCACTCCAAGACGGGTGCCACTGGCCATGAAGGACAAGATTGTGGCGGAACTGCATAGAATGACCCGACTCGGAGTCATGATACCGGTTCAGGAGTCCACTGAATGGGTTTCAGCCATGGTGCGAGCAGGTTGACGGGGTCGATGCACAGTCTAATGCTCCCATCTCGTGAGCAAACAAGATGGGAGCATTAGACTGTGCATCGACCCCGTCAACCTCAACAAAGCCCTCCTCAGACCCCACCACCCACTGAAAACTGTGGAAGTGGTGATCGCTGACATGCCTGATGCCAAACTGTACAGCATTCTGGATGCTAAGTGTGGTTTCTGGCAGGTGCCGCTCAGCAAAGAATCCTCAAAACTCACCACCTTCATGATTCCTGTGAGCCGCTATGCTTTCCTACTAGGGATGGGCACGAGTAGTAAATTCCAAACTCGAGTGATCGAAGGAATTCCTCGAGGATCAATCGAGTACTCGTTTAATCAAATCTATTTTTAGAATGCAACGCATCTGCAGCAGGAATAGGCCTGATGATGAACGGCAATATTACCAACCAAACATGTAATCCTTATTCTCCATCAAAACAGTCAGTTATCAGAGTATTCATTATTTATTTTTGCAAACGTTCAAAACACATTTTCCTTACAAAAATAAATATGCGTCTCACAATTTAAATCACGTCGAACCAAGGCCTGTAACAGTTTAAAAAAAACAAAAACGAAACAAGTAGCCTAACCATTGCAAATGATTTAAAGCTGCAAATAAAATGGCAGCAAATGGACTATGGAAATACTCAGCGTTGTGATCTTCTCTACACGGCCGGGATTTCAGCTGCGTCTTGCGGCAGTGAAATAGCCGACACACTTGGTTGCTGCGGGTCTGCTTTCCCGAACTCACCGTTGTGTTTCAGGAGCATGTTGCCGCATAGTACTTTCTGGTAGCTAGATTTCGCTTGGCATATTTTACATTTCACCTTATGATCTCCTATTTCTTTAAAGTATTTCAATTCTTCGCTGCGCTGTGCTTTAACCGCCATCTCTTACAGTAACTTTTTGAATCTGGCGTGCCTGCACACGGCACGGAACGTGCCACACAGAAATGGATGCATTTCATTTGCTTTGTGCCCACGGCATGCGTTAGTGGCGCAGACAGAAAATTGATACATTTTCTTCCGAAAACTTTGTTTGTGTGTGTATATGCAAACTCGAGTTTGCCTGTCCACCAATCGAGTTCATTTGTAACGAGGAGTACTCGAGTAATCGATTCCAGTCACGCCCATCCCTACTTCCTACGGATGCCCTATGGCATCACCACGGGGAGTGAGGTGTCCAGAGGTGCATGGAGAAACTCTTCGAAGGATTGCCGTGTGCAATTGTGATAGATGACATTTTGGTGTGGGGCCGCTCGAGAGAGGAGTATGATCTCCGTCTCCGCCAAGTCATGGACAGGATAAGGGCTGTCAAGCTCAGACTGAACCCTGAGAAGGGCCGGTACAGGGTCACTGAGGTTGCTTATGTCGGTCACCAGCTCACTGACCAGGGTGTGAAACCCGACCCTGCCAAAACCGCTGCCGTCCGCCTGATCCCCCGCCAGAGGACAAGAATGGTCTCCAAAAGTTCCCTCCCCCTTTTACAAACCCTGGATCACCCACCAATCGATCACTTCCTGTTATCATTTGAGTTGAATGCCCTCATTGATGTGAAAGTGTTCAACAGGAGTACAGCGGGCCTTACCCTATAAGCTGTGCCTCTGACTGGGGGGCTGCTGTTCGTCGGATGACCGCCTGGTGGCCGCGTTTTCAGAATCCAAAGAAGAAAAGGGAGAAATTCAACACATTTCGGCTGAAGTTCTGAAAGGACATTCGTTCGTAACCAACAAATTAAACATCAGATTCAATCACTGAAGGAAGGTAATGGAAATAAAATGCATATTTTTCGCTAGAACTGTTCTAAAACCCAATTTTCTTGACAAACGATATTAAAATATTGCATTTTCCACCAAGGATCAACTTAATGTCAGCCATATTGTTTGTTTTGGCAGTAGAAGATGACAACCCCTAGAAAGTAAGGCAAGGCAACTTTATTTATATCGCACTTATATACACAAGGCGGACTCAAAGTACCTCACATAAACACATTGCCATACAATAAAATGAAATAAAATAAAATAGATAAATATAAGAAAACACAGGCAAAGTAAAAAAATGCAATCAATATTATCAATTTAATTAATTAATTGAAAAAATTACATTAACATTTACATTTAGGGCATTTAGCAGACGCTTGTATCCGAAGCGACTTAGAAACTGTATATATCGCTGTCAGTACAGAAGGATGTTCAGAGAACCAAGTGACAAGCACTAACAATCACTAGGTTAACCCATTCCCTGTATACAACAGAGACAGCTAGGATAGGACGCCCTTTAGCTTCCAGCGTCCGCCTGAGGCCTGGAGCCACCTGGAACAGCCGTTCTCCTCCTCACTCCCCCCCTGCTCCCCCGGTCGCCATGGAGGACAGCGGGATGTCTGAATGAGCAGAAGATTAGAAAATGAGAAAACATGGGCCATAAGATGGATAGATAAATACTGTATTCATCCCCATTGGAAAATTCAGGTATCCAGTACCTCACTAAGTCAGTCAACAGACGGTAGAATTCACGATCAACAAAATGGAAAAACAGTAAA
>NC_079420.1:10671827-10739327 GCF_026213295.1 Gadus chalcogrammus
ATTGGATTCTTCTTCCATTGCAGACAAATACATTTCCTGGTGGAAAATTGTTTTGTATCATCTGGTGGTGTTAATACACAGCTCAGAGCATCAGAGGCAGGACTCTGCAGGAGATTGTAAGAAACTTCTATGAAACATCCAACCTTCTCTAGAAAGCAAACCGCATTTTCATTTCCCCCGTTGACAACGCCCCCAAGGGCTGTTAAGGGGTGCTTCCACCGCGATTAATTTCCACATGTAATAAGATTGCATATCAAAGGACTTTCTGCACAACGATTAAAGGGGACATATTATGAAAACAACACTTTTCGGCAGCCCTGCAGCTAAGCTCCGGGAGTACAATCCCTTTCTCTTCGGCGGCAGTCCGGAGGAGGAGACATGGAGGAGAAAGGGATTGTACTCCCGGAGCTGAGCTGCCGGACTGCCGCCGAATTACCGCCGGACTGTGAATGTGTGCATGAATGGGTGAATGTTAGGTGCTATTGTAAAGTGCTTTGAGTGGCCACTGGTTAGAAAAGCGCCGTATGAATGCAGTCCGTTGACCATTTACAACATCATATTTACATCTGTAGGCCTACATCACTTCTGCAGAGAAGGGAGCCTCGAGAGTCCATAACTTTAATGATCGCTTGTGGAGTAACATCCACGTGCGTCTCATTACGAGACCCCCCCCCCCCCCCCCCCCCCCCCCCCCCTCTGGGTAGACACAGGGCATGGAGCCCCCGGCCTGCTGCTGTTGGGATCCCCACGCAGACACACTGCAAGGAGAGGTCTCTCGGTTAGTCCTTTGGACCGGAGACTGACGGCCCCCCATGTGGCCTCAAAGATAAGCAACACTTTATGCACTTGATCATCCAGTGTGAAAGAAGTTTCTGGAAAATGCCTCCATAGTCCCTTAAAACAATTGGAAAGATTAGGAGCATTTTCGTTAAGGTACACGCCTCACCGGAAACAGAACGGACGACATTAAACGCTGTTACCTGAAAACTTAAGATTTATGGGCTTGCAAAGAAATCAACATGAGTGTCTGTGTGAAAATGTAGCATGTTTTCTGCAGTGCAAGGCGATTATTATTAAATTGTCCAGGCCTTTTAACACTTTGGATATTCTACATTCACACACATGCTGCTTCATTCAGGAAGCAGGCAGACATTTTTTTTTTTTCAAGACGTTCCTTATCCAAATAGAAAGTCCAACAGGGGATGCTTTTTAACGCCTCCACTAGTTCTGATGCGACAGTTCCCCCTTGAGGACAGCGGCGGTCATGACGCTCGTTCAGCCGTCAATGGGTTGATGAATGATGTTTCTATATGGACGGGGATTGACACAGTACAACTACAGTAAGCCAACATTTAATAAGCCTTCTGTATTTCACCACAAAATACTAATTGTGTCTAAAATAATATTCGTTATCGGCCGTTTCACCGATGGCAGTTTTTCAGTTAAAAGCCACGGCCATAGTGAAATAAAGGGCCCTTATTTTAATTGACTGGAGCAGGGGCTAGGGCAGCAACGCGTACTAATAAAGAGATAAAATACATAAGGGGATCAGAGTTCCTTCTGTTGAGGGATTAGTCCATGACCTCTCAGGCAGAGGAAGTTAAACCAGGATTCATCAGTCTCATTGAAGTCTCTCAGGTTTCGCCGTTCCACCTTTCCACCCCTCTATCCCCCGCTAACTCACACACCATCACACTCACTCACTTATTCTCTCCCCCTGTCTCCCCCGTTCTCTCCTAATACTCCCTCCCTCCCCGGGGGTCACTTGGGGGGGGCCCGGGTCTATCCCCGGGGCGTCGGGGATCATGCTAAAGGGCTCCAGGCGCTCCCTCCCTCCCTTCCCAGCCCTGAGTCTCGGGGGGGGGGGGGTCATTTTGGGGGGCCGGGGTCCGTCCCCGGGGGGTCGGGCCGCATGCTGAAGGGCTCCAGGCGCTCGGCCTCCGGCAGCAGGTTGTTGAGCCGCTCCATCAGGGGCACCGTCTGGTCGACGCCCATCTGCACACGGCGCAGGATCATGGACATCTCGTTGACCTTCTGGATCTGCTCCGCGTACTTAGCGTAGCGCTTCTGCCGCTCCTGCATGACGGCGAACAGGGTCTCCACCGACAGGTCCATCTGGGAGAGAGAGATAGAGAGAGAAAGAGAAGGAGAGGAGCAGAGAGAGAACAATAAGTCACACAATATCATACAATAGTTAAAGGGATACTGCAGCCATTCAGAACCGGTGTTCTATCCATATAAAATCGCGATTGTAATATATTTAAAATGTATATATTCTCCTCAGTCTAACAGTCTTCCCTTGGCCCAGCTTTCCTGATCTAATTTTCTCCCGAGATGACGTCAAATTTGTGAGCCAACCAATAAGGAATGAGGGGGGGCGGGAGCTCGCGTATGAGATGTAAACACAATGTCCGCCATCTTTCTTCACCGCTTAGCTAGAGAACAAATTTGCAAGGTGAAACAGCCGAAGTGGATTTTGAAAATATATTGTTGGGTTCAGACATTCAGGGCTATTAGTACGAGCCAGAATACAGCCAGGAAGAATTGACACAAATAGAAAAGAAGGCTGCTGCGGCTGCAGCTGAACAAGCCTTACCTGTTGCCGAGGACGAGGAGCCGGAGCGCGCCGGTTTGCTCTGTTCGCCTATAGACACTAACACAGAGTCCCTGTGCTGCAGCGAATTTCAGCGATGCCAGTTTCTTCTAGAATAAATGGCTGAATCTGGCGAGGACGGGGCCATGTGTGTAACCTCTCACCCAGGCTTTACGCCTCATCTGAACAGTTGGGTACTGGATACATATTTCCGGACCCAGAAAGTGAACTGGAAACGCCAGCCAAAGCCCGCCGGGAGAAACAGACGTCTGAGCATAGAGCAATTGTTTGTTTTTCTTACACATTGGCTACAATAGTTTTGAGTCCTGGGGAACGTGACAATGTAGTTTTCCGAAAGTAGCCAATCTTATTTGCAGAGCATAGGCTACGTTACGTTAGCTTGAAGTCTGTGTAATGCTGTATAGGATACTCAAGGCATAATTTATCTTGCTTTGCTAATGTTGTTCTCTTTCTTTCTTAGACAGTATCGGCTTCCTGTGTTGTCCAGGCCATTAGAGTTATTTACCTAGCACAGGTTGGGCTGTACCTTGGCTACCAGGAGACAGTATATGCTCAAGATGAGCTCTGACTATTTTGACTGTAGCAAACGCAACATAAACGTTTTATTTTTTTGTAAATAGTTTTTTTTCATGAATATAACTTTAAATTCATGTTGGTTGTTGTGATTTGTTCGCTAACCCAAATGCTGTTATACTAAAGTAGGTCTACTGTATAAGATAAACACTTATTTCAACTGGGGAGAAAATGTTGAGTACAAATACTGTGCTGAGCTACTGTAATTAGCAAATGTTTTTCTGCTGTACAGCAATATACAAATGATGCGTATGAAAAAACCAGGGCAGAAGTCTAAACTAGTCAATGTACCACGGTAATATGTTTGTACAAGGTTTGCTCGCGCTACCACTCGCGCTAGGATCATGGGTACTTCCCCCTCCAAACAGAAACAGGCGGGCGGTGCAGCGAGCGCAATGCACTGTGGTAGTTGGGGGATTTCTTACTTTTGAGCCAGAGAGACACTTTCTGCCTTTTCTCAGGCTAGGATGAACCGATTTCTTTTTTTTTTGCACATTTATAATACATAGAATTATTTACTTCATATAACCTTCATATCTCCCCCGGTGAAGTATCCCTTTATCCTTTTTTAATCTATTATGATGCCAATTTTTAAGGTTTCTAACTGGTGAGAGTAGTAGATAGTGGGAGTCATTGGTGCGCACACGCACACACACACACACACACACACACACACACACACACACACACACACACACACACACACACACACACACACACACACACACACACACACACACACACACACACACACACACACACAGCGAGAGAGAGTGACCAGAGCGAGAAAGGGTCGGCCCTCCGCCCCACCCCCCCTTTGAAGGCGTACCTCCTTGATCCTCTTGACTAGCGCGTTCTGGTCGAAGGACACTGCCTCGGCGCACTGGTGCAGGTGGTCCTGGTAGCGCAGGCAGAGCTGCATGACCTGGGCCGAGTCCAGCCGCTCCAGGCTCACGCTGATGGGGGACGTCTGGCCACTCAGCACGCCTGGAGGAGAGACCGGACAGGGGGCTGGAAAAGGCCTTTCAAATGCTCAGCGCTGGCTCAGAGTAAGACCAGGGTCTTGGGTCTGAGCGCACCGAAACTGGAAGTCATGTCGAAGTGGATGGTGGAAATGGAACTCAAACTGTGTATGGGCATAGGTCTGGACACAGCACTGTTGTCATTCACTCTGGTCACCATATCATACCACTACTGACTGACTGCCGGGCTATGTCTCTGTCCCATTTGTTACCTCTCTGTCCTCGGCTTGCGGTCGCATATTGACACCATCAGAAACATGAATAGAGACCGCATGGAAACTATCTATATATTATTATCCATCAAACACGAGTGTCTAATGGACGCCATTTGCCATTAGAAATGTTTCTTGGACACACCAACCACCACTAACCTCATATCCAAACTTAACCGCCTCTAACATAATACCTAAACTAACCATCTCTAAATTACTACCTGAACTAACCATCTCTAATATAATACCTAAACGAACCATCTCTAACCTTACCACCTCTAACCTCATATCTAAACTTAACCATATCTAACGTAATACCTAAACTAACCACCTCTAACCTAATACATAAATTAACCACTACTAACCTAATACCTCAACCAAACACCACTAACCTAATACCTCAGCTAACCATCTCTAACCTATCACCTAAACTAACCATATCTAACCTAACAACTAAAGTAACACACTACCCTCTGGGGATGCAGGTACCTTTCAGCAGTGGCTGGAAGGTGGGGATCTCCTGGAGCTTGATGACGTCGGGGTCGCTGTGGATGTTCCTGAGGGCCGTGGTACCTGGGGCCACCACTACGATGTCGTCCATCTTCGCCTTCTGCTTCGCCGGGGAGGGCACCACTGCGGCGGAGGAGGAGACAACACCAGCATTCAGCATTCATCTCTCAAAGCGGACCTCAAAGACACACTACTAGGATCTCGGTTTAAATCTCTGTGCATTTTAACGCATCTCATATCTATGTCCTGGATACAACTCCCTTCGCCCCCCATCACACACTGAACCGTCAATTCAGATACGTATCTTACCTGTGGAGGTGTAATCAGAGTGCTTGTGCTCTGCATCCACGCTTTGTTCGGCCCCCATGGTGCCGGTGCAGCTAGTGGATGGATAATGGATGGATGGGTGGGTTATGGATGGACAGAAGGGCCACAGCAGCCTCAAAGCACTGTAAACCGTCGTTTAACAGCGGGACGGTTGAGGTAATGACCTCAGCATTGGTTATAAGCTGGTCGTTTTATCCTTCTGATCCGCGGTCTAACTACATCATACCGCTAGATGAGCCGACGCACACACCAACCTAGGTCCGTTGATTGTTGAATAAAATAAAAGGCATTATTCACACGGGGAAATAGGATGCGACGTTACGCGTTGGCTTTGTTTTTTATACAGCAGGTTATGATAAAAGAGGAACGATGACCGACGACGGACACACTTCCGTAAATACCGATCACGTGTTTGTTTTGCGCAGACTCAGTAGCGTGAGAAGTGTGCAGAATAGTCTATGGTTGAGAGAATATGAATAAATAATTAATTTTAATCTAAATATATATTAATATGTGTCAATATAAATAATAAATATACATGAATACCATAATAAATAGCGTGTAAATACTGTGGCAAGCTCTGCATGAACACTTATTACTCTGTGGCTTTAAGTGCTGTAATGGCTCTATCAACGTCTCAAAGGGAGAGTGTTACTGTCATTAGGGGCTGTACAAATACGATTGACTGATCTGAGGACTAATGAAGGATATATACCAGCAAACTTCATCACCTTTGGTGTTGGTCCAGGTGTGTTCCACCAAGCATTTCGACCTGGGAAAAAGACCACTATCTTCACCTGGTCTTTGGAAAGTCAAACAGAGACAAGAATAGCATGTTCAAAGAGTGAAACAACACAATCCACAGTTCCACGTGTTCGATTACATGACAAGCACACACACACACACACACACACACACACACACACACACACACACACACACACACACACACACACAACACACAACACACAACACACAACACCCACACACACACACACACACAACACACAACACCCACACAACACACACACACACACAGGGCCGTAGCACCAAATTCTGGGCCCTGTATAGAAGAGGTGCTGATGGCCCCCCCTATCAGCCCCCTGCGCAGAATTGTTGAGGGGGGGAAGGAATTGTTGACGGGGGGGCTCCTACCGCTAGGGGATGGTAGAAAATTCTACAGATATAATTATTTATTTTTTTATTCCCATGAGCCCCCTCTGCCTTGGGCCCCCCACAACTGTGTAATTTATACCCGCAGTCCGGCGGCCCTGCATACACACACAGGGATAGATTAGGGATGGATAAACCATTTCTAATCTGATACCTAAATTGAACCATCTCTACCCGACTACATAAACTAACCATCTCTAATCTAATGCCTAAACTAACCATCTCTAACCTCATACCTAAAATAACCATCTCTAACCTCATACCTAAACTAACCATCTCTAACCTCATACCTAAACTAACCATCTCTAACCTAATAACTAAACTAACCATCTCTAACCTAATACCTAAACCCAACCATCTCTAACCTCATACCTAAACTAACCATCTCTAACCTAATACCTAAACTAACCATCTCTAACCTAATACCTAAACTAACCATCTCTAACCTAATACCTAAACCAACCATCTCTAACCTAATACCTAAACTAACCATCTCTAACCTCATACCTAAACTAACCATCTCTAACCTAATACCTAAACTAACCATCTCTAACCTCATACCTAAACTAACCATCTCTAACCTAATAACTAAACTAACCATCTCTAACCTAATACCTAAACCCAACCATCTCTAACCTCATACCTAAACTAACCATCTCTAACCTAATACCTAAACTAACCATCTCTAACCTAATACCTAAACTAACCATCTCTAACCTAATACCTAAACCAACCATCTCTAACCTAATACCTAAACTAACCATCTCTAACCTCATACCTAAACTAACCATCTCTAACCTAATACCTAAACTAACCATCTCTAACCTAATACCTAAACCCAACCATCTCTAACCTCATACCTAAACTAACCATCTCTAACCTAATTCCTAAACTAACCATCTCTAACCTAATACCTAAACTAACGATCTCTAACCTAATACCTAAACCAACCATCTCTAACCTAATACCTAAACTAACCATCTCTAACCTCATACCTAAACTAACCATCTCTAACCTAATACCTAAACTAACCATCTCTAACCTAATACCTAAACCCAACCATCTCTAACCTCATACCTAAACTAACCATCTCTAACCTCATATCTAAACTAACCATCTCTAACCTCATACCTAAACTAACCATCTCTAACATAATACCTAAACCAACCATCTCTAACCTAATCCTGGGAAGCGAACACATGTCTGTGTTTTGGGTTAGGGTATAAAGCCAGCAAACAGATCCTCAGTCTGCAGACGTGACTTCAGTCCGGACCGCTCCCAGATAGAATGAAGGTGCTTGCGTTACTACTGTTGCTCGTTGTGTCAGCCCTGGGCAAAAGGGTTTTCAATGGGTGAGTGGGCTTTAGATTCTGGCGTGTATTGTCTATGCATGTATAGATTTAGGATACGGGTGTTTATTAACACCCCTCTTCGGTTTTCCTTTTCAGAAGTTTCTTCCTTGAGCTTTAAGAGTGTTCCCTTGCCCTTTATGGTTAGAAGGTGTTGTCAATGGTGGCCTGGGAAGCCCTTTAAGATTGTTACTGTGATTCTGAAGAGCCATATACAAATACAACAGACTTCCCTTACCAGCTGCTGTTTGTAATATTGAAGGTCCGGGAGTTGCGTGCCTGGCTGTAAACTGGAGCTCTGGTTTTGTGTCCTGTAGAGACCAGGTCTTGAGGGTCCACCTGGAAGCTGAGGAGCAGGTCCAGGTTCTGCAGGCGCTGGAGAATGAGCAGGCCTGGGAGGTGAGCTGAGGACACACATGCGCACGCACACATACACACATGCAGACACACACACACACACACAGAGACACAAGCACAAAGACAAATCCACACACACACACGTGCACACACACACATACACAAACACAAAGACAAACTCACACAAACATACATACACAAACACAAAGACAAACTCACACTCAGACACAAATGCACAAAAAGACAATCTCACACACACGCATACACACACACACACACACACACACACACACACACACACACACACACACACACACACACACACACACACACACACACACACACACACACACACACACACACACACACACACACACAGATAAGTCTCTCCTCTTCTCCTGGCAGGTGGACTTCTGGCTCCACCCGGTGTCTGTGGGGCGGCCGGTGGAGGTCCGCGTGGGCCAGGCCAGCCTCAGCGGAGTCAAGGATTACCTGCAGACCCACAACATCCGCTTCTTCGTCATGATCAATGACCTGCAGGTGGGTCACTGAAGAACCTCCAAATAATGGAAACTCCCAGCAGAGCCAGAAGGGAAGTCATAGATTAACATGCAACACGTTATTCTGAATGAAGACATTCTAAAACGTTATTATCCACATTTATATCAATTCATTTTCTACTTGACAAGGCAACAATACAGCATGATAAAATAACATCAATGCTGATCAAATTATACATTCTGACCATCAGTGAATGTCTGTGTGTGCGTGTGTATTTGTATATGTGGGTACGTGTGTCGTGTGTGTGTGTGTGTGTCTGTGTGGCGGTGTATGTGTGTGTGTGTGTGTGCGTGTCTCTGTGTGCATGTGCCCGTGTTTGTGTATGTTTATGTATGTGTATGTGTGCATGTATGTTTGTCTTTGTGTGCGTGTGTGTAGGAGCTTCTGGATGAACAGGAGGCTGAGATGAAGGAAAGTGAGGCTTTGCAGCGCAGTGGATCGGAGTACAACTTTGGGTCCTACCAGAGGCTGGAGGCGGTAGGTTCTCCAACACTCACGGCTGTTTGCTATTCAGACATGTGCCCACAGGGACTTACATACAGTGCATTTGTGTGTGTGTGTGTGTGTGTGTGTGTGTGTGTGTGTGTGTGTGTGTGTGTGTGTGTGTGTGTGTGTGTGTGTGTGTGTGTGTGTGTGTGTGTGTGTGTGTGTGTGTGTGTGTGTGTGTGTGTGTGCGTTTGTGTTCGTCCCATGCAGATCTACAACTGGATGGACACTCTGGTGGCTGAACATCCCAAGCTGGTCACCAAAGTACTCATTGGGTCGTCATACGAGAACAGACCCATGTACGTCCTAAAGGTAAGAGGGTGAGAGAGAGAGTGAGAGAGTGAGAGAGTGAGAGAGTGAGAGAGAGAGAGAGAGAGAGAGAGAGAGAGAGAGAGAGAGAGTGAGTGAGTGAGTGAGTGAGTGAGTGAGTGAGTGAGTGAGTGAGTGAGTGAGTGAGTGAGTGAGTGAGTGAGTGAGTGAGTGAGTGAGTGTGAGAGAGAGAGAGAGAGACACAGAGAGAGACAGACACAGAGAGAGACAGACAGAGAGAGAGAACACACAGAGAGACAGACACAGAGAGAGACAGACAGAGAGAGAGACAGACAGAGAGAGAGAATAGAGAGGAGAGACAGACAGAGAGACATAGAGAAGAGAGGAGAGAGAGACAGAGAGACAGAGAAGAGAGGAGAGAGAGACAGACAGAGAGAAGAGAGGAGAGAGCGAGAGACACAAGAGAACGAGAGATAAAGAGACTTTTGATAGGTGTGGGGGAATAGATATAACAACCTAACAACCTAACAACCTCTGATCTCCATCAGAGGTTGTTAGGCTGAAACCTCTTTACGACATGTGTCAGTTTTCTACGTCTTCATTCAGTTCAGCACCGGCGGTACCAACCGTCCCGCCATCTGGATCGACACCGGGATCCACGCCCGGGAGTGGGTATCCCCCGCCACCGGCGTCTGGACCGCAAACAAGGTAGAGAAACACCGCTCCCATGTGAACTAGTGGGATCCAAGTCAACCATGATGGGCGATGTCATCATGTGATCAAGTCTGAAGCACCTGACTCAATCAAACACCCTGGCTGACGTGGCTCAAGAGTTGAGCTCACCCCCATTACTTTGTTATCGGGTTTTCAGATTGCGGTGGACTACGGCAAAGATGCTTCCCTGACCTCACTGCTGAACACCATGGACATCTACATGCTGCTGCTGGCCAACCCTGATGGCTACTCCTACACCCACGACAACGTAGGCTAACAATTAACCCTGATGGCTACTCATAAACCAACGACAACGTACGCTAACAACTAACCCTGATGGCTACTCCTACACCCAAGACAACGTAGGCTAACCACTAACCCCGATATACCCATGACATTGGATGCCAACAGCTAGCTATGAGGCTGACTCATACATTCACAGCAATGGAGGCTTACAGCTAGCCCTGACTCAACTGAAACTAATACAGTCCCAAAGGTCATTCCAGGGCATTTTACCAAAACAAAAGTAGTACTATAGCCAAAGGGCTTGAGAAAAACTTTCACAACAAGAAAAATTCGATGATGAGCTGGTTAAAATGACAATTCGAAATATGGAGAAAATTCATGAAAGATATTGTTTTCCTTTGGTTCTTCAATAATAGTGGGTAAAACAGTATACAACATGCAATGTAATATGTTTCTTATTGCCCAGGCGGTGTAAGTAAGGACACCGCAGTTAGAATGTATTCCTTGGAAAACTCCTAATAGTGCTAACAATAGGATCACCATTACAGAATAGTAATTCACTAACATTGTTGAAATTATATTACGTTTACAATTACTATCTATTTGAAGTTTAGAAGTGTGCCAATAAAAGAATGCCTTGTTTGCTTTGGCTTGCAGGACCGCATGTGGCGTAAGACCCGCTCTAGGTCTCCTGGCTCTAACTGTCGCGGAGCGGACCCCAACAGGAACTGGGACTCAGGCTTTGGAGGTGCAACCAAAAGGCAGTGGTTTTCCACATCATTGATATGTTAAAACAATGGTTCCCCAAGGCAATGGTTCCATCAGCGACCAGAAAGCTGTAGAGAATGAATCTGAAAAATGTCACTGTTGTATTAATATATATATATATATATATATATATATATATATACACACACACACACACAGTATGCACATAGCCTACTTTGAACACACAGTATGCATATACTGTGTGCATTAACATACAATTACTGTTATATATTATATATATAATACATAATGGTAATTGCATGGTATTAAACATTTTCCCCTATATTTCACACAGAGCAGACTTTCCAAAGATAATAATCTTTCAATCCAAAAACCAAAAAGTAACAATTTCATACAATATCTCTGAGCAACAATCAAATCACGGACACACGCCCAATACCTTTAACAAAACGCGTGTTCCCCTGGCATGTGTGACCCAGGCCCCGGCACCAGCAGAAACCCCTGCTCCGACCTGTACCACGGCCCCTCTGCCAACTCCGAAGTGGAGGTCAGCAACGTGGTGAACCTCATCAAGGCCCACGGAAACTTCAAGTCCTTCATCTCCGTCCATGCCTACTCCCAGCTCCTCATGTACCCCCACGGCTACTCCTGCAAGGACATCCCTGACATGGCCGAACTGGTGAGGACAAACACACTATAGAGGCCCTGTTTTGTTTGGATCTACATCAGTGGTTCTCAAACTCTTTCTCAGAGTGTCTTTTACCGGCACAAAATAATTTTGGGAGTTTTTTTTTATGAACATAAATAATGTATTTTTTGTTCTAATTGGCAGTGTCAACATAAACATTAAAACCGTGCAAATACTCACAATTTAAGCAGAAACATGGGCCTGTGCTTCATGCAACTGCTGTACCCCCGTATGAGAACCACTGATCTGGAAATCATACTACAGCCATGTCTGATGCCACCATAGAGTAGATGGTTCGATAGGGTGTGAAACTGCTTCTAAAGGCTCTTCAACATCACAGTTGGAGGTAGAGTAGGAACCTGCACGGATAACCAAAATACATAAAACTTAGAAAGTGGTCAAATTCAAAATATAAATCTGTACACATCGTTTTTGAACGTGTAAATGCAAGATGTGTTGGATACTGTGCAACAGATTGCTATTGTTCCGTACCTGTAGCTGTAGACGCTGCAACATGTGTATTATTATTAATTCTGTATTATTACTATAATAACTATTATTATCTGTAACATCTGTATCTTCTTGGTTCTCTTTAGGACACTGTGGGCCAGGCCGCAGTCAAGAAACTGGCCTCCCTTTATGGAACCCGCTACGAGGTTGGAAGCATCTGCAAAATCATCTGTAAGTGACACTTCTTGACTCCTGCAGTCCACTAGAGGGCAGTAGGCGCACGTACTCCAATGTGTTGGAACAAACTCTCACCGTGGCACATCTCACCACTTTAATCAAACATGGCACGGATTGAGCACAATGAGGCGCATGCAGAGGGACTCGTGCCTCAGTGGAAAGAAAATACATGCAATAACGGAAAACAGAAAGTAGTGGGGTAGTGAAGTTGGGACAGACACTATGGCATGATTAAACTTTTCAAAGGGCAAATAGAGGGTTTGAGAAAGTGAATTCGTTCTACAAAGAGAAAGACTAAACTACTTAAAAAAAATACCTAAATAAATGACGTATCCTTTACAGATCCAGCCAGCGGCGGCAGCATCGACTGGGCTTACGATACCGGCATCAAGTACTCCTTCGCCTTTGAACTGAGGGACACCGGTCTATCTGGATTCCTCCTACCGGCCAACCAGATCATCCCGACCGCTTCAGAGACCTGGCTGGCCCTAAAGCACATCATGGAGTATGTCCGTGATAACCCCTACTACACCCAGCATTGATCAATAAAGCATCTATAACGCTGTCATGGAGCTGTGGGTTGGTGTTTCGGTACAAAAAAATCAAATAATACAGGTAAACTGTCACTGTAAACCCTGAAGAAATGGGATGCATGTAATTAAACTGGTATGAGGAACATTAATAGCACCTACAGTCTATGATTATGACTGGGGATGTTTATTGGTAATGTTCCTATGGATGCAGACTGGACCATACAAAAAACACAAAATAAAAGAACATCATTCAATCACATAATGGCATTACAAAAATTAAAGTTCTATCGCCTCACGTCGAGCGTAACAGGGGCCGCCCCCTTAATGAAAGGCTGAATTTCCCATTCATTTTCTCCAAGGACTGCAGAAAATCGTTATCTAAAGAGTTGTAAGCCTGGAACAAGCCGATATTCCGTCAAATTAGTCGTGACCATAAAACATTTGATTCAGAGCAAAAATAAATAGATCAAAAGTTGAAGAAAAAAAAACGTTGAAAGGGGGGGCGGTGACTTTTACGCTCGGCGGCCGGGTGGAGAATGGACCTATTAAACGGGTTGAGGCGGGAAAGCGGTCCTTTATGTAGGTGAACTTTTGTGATCCTGGCCTCCATTTTGTCACTCTCCTTTCGCGGGTCGACGCAGAGCAGGGAAGAAAAATGGGATACTTGAAACAAATCGAGGTCGAAAACTTCAAATCATGGCGAGGAAAGCATACTTTAGGGCCATTCATGAGATTCAACTGTATTATCGGCACGAATGGATCCGGTAAATATTTACTTTTATGATATGTTCTAGTCAATGGTCAGCCTTAGCCGACGCATCGCACATTAGCGCGTATAAACGACGGTGTTCGGGCTGTATTTTAATTATTAAAAATTTGCTTACACATTAACAAAGATTAATACACATATCCCCCAAGGGAAGTCCAACATCATGGACGCGCTAGGCTTCGTGCTGGGGGAGCGGGCCAGCTCCCTCCGGGTGAAGCAGACCAAGGACCTGGTCCACGGGGCCCACACCGGCAAGCCCGTCCCCGGCCCTGCTGGCGTGTCCATGACCTACTGCGGGGACCACGACGAGGAGGAGAGGGTGTACTACCGCAAGATCTCCGGTGAGCTCTTGATTAGCTCGGTGTGACTCGTTTATCCAGAGGTTTTTTTTTTTAACGCTCGTCTGACGAACAGTGCTGTTTAGTGTCCCTCGTCGAGTTTAATGGTCTTTCTAACCATGCTACCCTATCAAAAAGTGCTACCTTATGTGTTTGGTAGGGTATATTTAATCTGTAGACTACTACAGAATCGCGAATTTCGTAGCTTTCAACACGGTGTGACGTCAACTTCGCGTTCCCTTACATTGTTGTATTATTGTAGTATGACAATCTAATACTACTGTTATACATAGTAATAATAGTAATAATAGTATTACTACCAGGAGTGAGCATGATTAATTGATCATTGATCGTTAAGAATTTTGTCGATCACGTGATATTTTAATCGATCAAAAGGAGTTTGATCCTTTTGGAATTGGGATGGATTTTGTCTTTTTGAATTGTTTCCAAACGTTTAAGAGCACCATAGGCTCATTGTTCGGCTTCTACAAGCGCCACATAGGCCTCATTGAGAAAAAACATGCCGTATTTTGTATTTTCTACCGATGGGATTTTTAAATATAGTTTATAGAGAAATAATAAGGATGTCCCGATTAGGGATGGGCATTCGATTAAATTGTCTTAGTCGTGATAATTCGTCGGAAGAATTAACGATAAACTTTCGATTAATCATTAATATTTTATATAAAAATGAACTATTTATATGCTATATTCAAAATGCAATGAGTATTGATCGTTAATTCTCCCGCGTTTACATTGGCAGTTGTGGTCCGATTAGAAGTGGAAGAACGGCTCAATCGAAATAGAAAATGATCATATATACGCATCAATTGGAATGCGCGAGAGACATATGGACGTAAGCTTGCCACTTTTGTAAATGCCATATATACAGTACATTCGGATTGCAAGATAGGAATAGATCTATTCCTACCGATAACACCCACTACAGTCTCGTTGTGGAAATACAAGAGACGTCAAAGAACCGACAAGAAACACTTGCGTTACAGTGTGTGTATTCACGCGCACGCACACATGTGGCACTCGCACGGTCGTGTCTCATTGGCGGGCCAAGTCTCTGGGCGGTCCAGGCAGAGTAAGGGGAGGAGCTTACTGCAGTGTGACGACATAGGAAACCACATTCCAAATCACCGCGCTTGAGCCCCCGTTTTTTTCAAAGGAGAGCAGAACACCTAGTTCTCGTTTTACACCGAACGCAAGTTTTAGCCACTTTGGGAGCATAGGCAGGCTAGGGGAACTCATATTTATGTTAGAAAACCTCATAAAGTGAGATTTTCATGCCATGGCACCTTTAAGGTTGAAATACAGCCACACTACTGGCATGGTTTTTCAACAGGTAGCTCTCATGCGTATGCGCCTAATTGATGACTAACACCCCTTGCCCACTGCATCCGTCCGTTGACGGATCTCATTGACTTTGCATGGGGCGATCCCGAAATGCATTGTGGGTCCGTCCGTTCCGTCGGCTCCGTCCCTTGCGCTCAGAAGTTGAGAACATTTTAACTTTTCAGGCTGCAACGGATCCGTCAGCCAATCAGATCGTGGCTCGATCGGCAAATACCACCTCCCCGTCCGTCAGACAAGCCTTCCGTCGTCCGTTGACGGACGGATGCAGTGGGCAAGCTGCGTAATTGTTGTTATTACGGGACACGCTGCGCGGATCGGATCATATTTCTTTCCCCTCCGATATCCGATTCAGTGTAATGGCCAAATATCAGACCGATACCGATGCCGTGGATCGGATCAGGACATCCCTAAAAAATTACGATTAAATCGATAATTGATCATTAATTTTATCGATGATCGATCAAGGTAATTTCTTAAAATGCCTATCCCTAATTACTACTAATAATAGTAATAATACTACTTTACCTTAATAGGCTATTTTACATATACATAGTGTTAATGTAGTTATATATGTGTGTCTCTATTCCAACATCAATTAAGTTTGATGCTGGAGATTTTTTTTCTATTCATCCCAGAAAACGTTTTAAATGACGTGATCCTCATTTACCGTATTTTCCGCACTATAAGGCGCACCTGAGTATAAGCCGCAGCAGCTAAATTGAATGATGTGTACATAGATAAGCCGCACTGGACTATAAGCCGCGGGTGCAGTGATGTTGCTAGGTACGCTTCCTGCGTCCCTGACGCATTAAAATCTGAAAGGACGCACTAAACTCACTATCCATGCGTCCCGGGGACGCATCTCATTTTCCCCATGAAAAACGATACATTGTGAACATTAAACAACTCGTGTTTAATCACAGTAACTGGCCAAAGAAACCTTATTGTGAGCAGACCGGACAAGCGCTGTTTCAACCCTCTGCGCATCTACTCGGCGCAGACGTGATCCCCTGTACAAAGTATCGCAACATGCCAAATTAGCCGCTACCAAAACAACTAGCTCGTCACCGCTGATTTCATTTCAACAATTAAAAATACAAACTTCATAGTAAATAAACCCACGTTTCCACTGCTCGATGCTTTGCTCATTTGTGTCGATTATGTTGTAACGTTTAGGGGACGTGCTTTAATGAAATAAATGAAACATAATCCGGTGGTGGTGATGAAAACTACATTGAACGGCAGCCGCCATATTGTTATGCCCAAACGGCGCCTGCGCATACATCGAGCTTCCAACGAGATCCCGTTTTTCTCAAGAAACAGGCAGAGAAGAGAGAACGCAAAAATGCCACCAAAGAAAAAAGATGAAACCTATTGCAGGTCAGCAAACTATTGCAGCTGCATTTTCTGTCCCCACTACTACTTCCAGCGTTTCCTGCTGGAGCCCGCCACTGGTGGCGGGGTGCGGACCGGTCATAGAGCCCATAGAGTTAAAGTCGGTGGACTCGTCTGTAACCTGTAAAATCCATAGATTAGCCGCACCGTTATATAAGCCGCAGACTCGAAAAATGGGGAAAAAGGCGCGGCTTATAGTCCGAAAATTACGGTAAACAAAACTTCTATATCCAAAAACATAAGATATACAGTATTCATAGCTATGTTAGCTATTATTTCTCGTATTCTGTAATTTTACATTAGTCCTGAGTGACTACGACGACAATCCCATTTGGGGACTTTTGCATGTAATAGTCTTAAAAATGAATAGTGTATTGCTATGCATCTGAAATGGGTATGAATCTACTGTTGAACTGCCATTTATTTATTACTTAAGGCAAAAAGCTCTTCCTGACACCTAGTATTTTGTCCAGGCAACTCATCAGAATATTATGTGAACGGTGAACATGTAACCCTGGCCAACTACAAGAAGGATCTGGAGTCGATCGGCGTTGTGACCAAAGCCCGGAACTGTCTGGTATTCCAGGTAAGCCGAAATCTTATTTCCCAGTTGATTGATTTGACCACTACCATCAGTCTACTAATGTATAACAACAAAGACTCAAGATGGAAGATATCTCTGAATGGTGGCCTTTGGTCGACAACAAGCCGCTTGAAGACACTACATCTTGAAAAGACTGAGCTTGATGTATTGAAAAACCTAAGCCCCTCTACTAGGGCTGTGCGATATGGGAAAAAATTAATATCCCGATACATTTTCTCCATTTCACGATAAACGATATATATCTCGATATTTTGAAATCTCGTTTAAAGGACCCGATGAAATCGCACTTTTACCCTTTACTGTTTTCACTACAATCCCTGCAGACTATATACCC
The DNA here is from genome assembly GCF_026213295.1 of Gadus chalcogrammus. NCBI lineage: Eukaryota > Metazoa > Chordata > Actinopteri > Gadiformes > Gadidae > Gadus > Gadus chalcogrammus. Next base: position 10,689,684 of record NC_079420.1, read on the forward strand.
TTCTTGGTTAACTTCCCAGGTGTTTTCCATCAAAACATTTTATATTTACATGTTAGTGATTGATCACAATTGAGTTGAAATAAGAAAATAAATTATTCAAACAAAGCACAAACTGCAAAAACAATCTTCCAAATTACAAAAAGGGGGCAATATAAAACTGAGCAGCTCAGGAGAGAGAGATGGAGAGAGAGAGAGAGAGAGAGAGAGAGAGAGAGAGAGCTAAACATTAATAGGCTTGTAAACATAAGGCTGAATCATCCAAAAATATTTTACTAACTAATTTAGACAGCATTTTCTTTATATGTAGGCCATTGCAATGAATTAAACTAAAATATTATAAACTCATTTTGATACAATGTGTTCGATATTTTTGAGACCATTGAATTTATTTATTTAGGAATTGTAGTTGTGCTGCCCTCTACCTCTACCCCCAGCGCCTTGCCAGGGTCGACCGATAGATAACTCCTCTCCCCAACAAACCACGCGGACACGTCCCAGTTAACTCTTTATGGTTGCTTGAAGTGGGGTAAACAACAATGTTTTCTGAGGCCAACCTATAGCTAGAGAAGTAGCATAAGACGAGGGAGCACCTTGTATTCTGATTGTGTGTGTAACTGTTACGGAGCGTGCAGCTGGTAACCATGACGACATCAGATCAGACAAGGCGTTACAAGCATTGGCGTGTTTTGCTCCACGTCCTCTACTCGATATCCAAAAAACAGCCAGATCACTGATCCCTTATTAGTTATTTTAGGTACCAGCAGTTCGTCCGCTTCCACGTTTCAATTGTCGATTGAATTGGTTAGGATACACTATGCTACACTGAGCCGACCGGCGCTGCAAACCGTAAGAAACTTGAAAATTAGTTCCCTCCCTTCCGCACCTAGATGTCGCGTGGGATTGGTTGGTCTATGTGTGACGCCAGTGTTTTTTTACCCCCCATTCACGTTACTGCGTGAGGTAGAGGGAGAAAGCCACCGGAGAATGTTTTGAACACGAAACCAAGACAAGTCTTGGCTGCTGCTTGAAAAAAAAACAGATGACCGTAAAATACTCGATACTTACGAAATAATAATTTTATAATAATAATAAATGAAATTTATATAGAGCTTAATATGGTACTCTAAGACGCTTAAACATTTTATGTATCGCACACAGCTATTTCGGAGATATATCGAGTATATTCGATATATCGCACAGCCCTACCCTCTACTTCTATAGTCCCAGTTGTACTTCTGTGTTGAATAGTCGCTACGGTAGTAGGCCATCTAGCTACGGTAGTAGGCCATCTAGCTGCGTCCCAGCTATAGCCTGTAGGCCACAGCCATAACTAACCTACGCTTCAAAAGTGTAAGACAAAATGGAACAATGCAACTAATGCTCATCTTCCTCTTTTCTCCCATTGTTGAAAGTAAAAAATGTCCACCGTGTTTGTATTTTAATTATTTCCCCATCAGGGGGCAGTGGAGTCCATCGCCATGGAGAGCCCCAAGGAAAGGACCAAGCTGTTTGAGCGTATCAGCCAATCAGACGAGTGCGTTGCCCAGTATGAGACGATGAGAGTGGCTCTGCAGAAGGCCAAGGATGACACTCAGTTCCAGTTCTACAAGAAAAGGACAGCCACGGTGGAGAGGAAGCAGATCTCCCAGGAGAAATCGGAGGCAAGAGAGTGTTTCCCCCCTTTAGAGTTCTACTACTGTGCATTTTATTTATTTCTTGTTTTAAGTTTTAATTCTACTACTGTCCTGCAAAACCCGAGTTTCCAAGCTCGGACGGATAACGTAATTGACCCATGACTTCCACCTTCTCCCCAGGCCAAGAAGTACCAGGCACTGGTTGACAGTCTGACCCAGAACCGGTTGAGGCTCATCCTCTTCGAGCTGTACCACAACGAGAAGGAAACCCGTCACCTGATCTCCTCCCTGGGGGAGGAACAGCAGAGGTTGGCCGCCGAGAAGAGCTGCATGGAGGAGTGCGAGGTCACCGTCAAGGCCCTCAAGAAGGATCACGGACGGCTGAACAGGGAGCAGCTGGCAATGGAGAAGGAGCTCCGGTGAGTAGTCATCTCCCTCGCTGTGTGTGGAAATGAAGAGAAGGAGGATGCACTGAGCTTGTTCTCTGTAGTGTCTTTTGTTCGTATTGTGTCATAAGGTTATTGGTAAAACCCCCTCCCTGTGAGGTTGATTTAACGGGAATGGTTTCCATACGATTCCAGATTACCCCCACATCCTCCATGTCACTCAATTAGCCATTCCTAGGATGTCAGCATGTGGTTGTTCACGCCCTGCGCCCTAGGACTGTCCCGGTCCCATCAAATCCTATCAATGTTGTTGCCTAGTGCCGAGGAGCAGAGGCTGACCCAGGGTCAGTCCCAGTACATCAGGGCCAAGGTGAACACCTCCCACCACGTGAAGAAGGCGGAGGAGGCCAGGGTAAGGCTGCAGAAGATCCACCGGCTGAGGGCAAAGAGGGAGGCTGCCATGGCGGAGGTCAGGCGGGAGATGGAAGAGCTGGACGCTGCCTGGAGGCGCTGCGAGAGGGCCATGCAGGAGGCAGGGGCCCCGGGGGGCCAGGACATTCAGCTAGCGGAGGAGCAGGTGAGGGAAGCCCCCCCCCCCCCCAGCTAGCAATCAGAGCCAGGATGGCTGCTGGGTGAATAAGAACCATCAGGCTTGGCTCATAGTAACACCAGTTCAAAATACAGTCTGCCTCTGATGATCGGCCTTCAGCAATTGCTTACTGTTTAAAAAAGAATATATATACATACATATATATATTAGTGGTGGGCCGTTATCGGCGTTAACGGCTGCTTTAACGCAAGACTTTTATCGGGCGATAAAAAAATTATCGCCGTTAATCCGTTTTCAAAGTTGGGTTGGGAGCTGGGCATAGGCGTCACTTACGCTGGACGCGTCCCCACCAGTTTTCGTCAAGAATCATTTTGTACCCACCACTTGTAAAAAAACAAAACTCGAGTTGAATTATTGTAACGTGAGGGTTCGATTTGTGGTGGTGGAACAGCAGGGAGACGGTCGGATGACTTTCTCAAGCGGTACTTTACTTTACTTTTCAACTCACAACAACCACAACACTTCCTTGTTCGGACCCATCACGTGACTGAACTAACCAATCAGAAGCTAGAATTTAGACTGAGGTAAACGTGAGGGAATCAGAGAGGCAGATTCAACAGAATATCCTGACTGTGTTAAATATGTAAACATGTAAATATGTAAGTAATAATTGTGTAACATAAATATGTGAATGATTAACTGACTAAACATTGTAAATACATTTCTAGCAAATTAACTCCAATATAAATTATATTAACTTATTCTACAACTTTGAAATATGAATTAACTTCTAAACCTTGCATTATTATGGATTATTACACGGCTCTTCTCAATGCTGTAGACTGCTCCATTCACTTGCATGGGCCTTCCCAACGTTCAGCTGTCAATTATTTTTGTTTATGCTCCGTTCACTTGCATGGGCACTTCACAACTTCCGGAGGTGAATTACATTTGATAATTCACCGTTGCCAAGTATAATTGACCGCTGTCATGGTAAACAAAAGGATTTTTTGCCGCTTGCCATTTTAATCTAGATTAATTCCAAATTAACAGCCGATATTTATTTCTGTCTAGTTGTCGTTGTGTGTGTTTTTTTGCCCATGCGCAGCTTGTTTGGTCATGTGACAGTGTCAGTGACGCAGCCAGAGACGCATGGAGAGGCAGTACAGGAGTGTTTGTCACCTTAACTGAAAAGAATCAATGTCGGCGGTTTGGATGTTTTTTACGGTCTCAAATGAAGGTACTCGAATTGCAATATGCAGTACTTGCAAAGCCGAAGTAATGCGCAGAGGATGCCGTGTCAAATCATTCAACACCACTAGTGGTGCAACGGTTCACGGGTTTCCCGTGATCCGTATGGATCAACCCTCACGGTTCGGGACGCAAGTGATCTGCGGATCGGCTGATAAAAAAAAAGTTGTGCGTTCACGTGATCAGCGCATTTTTAAAGGACAATTCCGGTATTAACAACATCATCAAGTATTGTAGCGAAATACAGTTTCTGTTGTGTTTTATTTGCCGTTCCGTAATCCCATTGAAACGGAAATCGGAACCGGACATGTTTATATTTGGTTGTAGTCTTTTCGCTCGGTTCTCCGGATCAACAGTAGGGCTAGAACCGAGTGAAAAGACTACAACCAACCTCCCTTGATATAATTGATTTAGCCTATTTCACAGATTTGAGTTGAAATTGACTTAAACTTTAAACACTTTTTGTAATTTATTAGACAAGTGTCTGGTTCCCATGAATATTGGCAAATTTCATTTAAGTTATAAAACCTTGGCAAGATATTTTGATTTGTGATCGTTATTGGGATTTATGATCCAAATTTTGATCAATTTTTCATAGATGCAAGTTGTAAAAGTAGCCTAAAACTAACACTGTTAGTAACTTGGGTTTGTTATGGATGCCCTATAACTTGTTGAAGAAACAATGTATTTCGAAGTTTTGGAAAATAAAGAAAGAAATAACTTTTTCATATTCACAGTGTTTACATGTTCTTCAGTATACAAAATCATCATAGAAACTTGTTTTTATACTAATATCGATATCGGTAAATATCGGTTATCGGCCGTAAGAGCAATTTTTATATCGGATATCGGTATCGGTCAAAATTTTCATATCGGTGCATCCCTAATATATATATATATATATATATATATATATATTAGGGGTGTAATGGAACACAAATGTCACGGTTCGGTACGTACCTCGGTTTTTAAGTCACGGTACGGTACGATACGGTACGGTTAATAGTTAAGGGGAATAAAAAAAAAAAAAAAAGCGGCAATGAAAACACAAATAAACTTTGTTATGGCGTTTCTGAATTCCCAGTGAGCTGGGTTTGTACAGCTCGCTTTTTTTTTTTCACAGCAACGGTGATAGTAACACCTGGATGGCGCCTTTTCAAATGCGTGTGCATGTTAAAGTGCTGTAAGAAGACACAGGGAGCCCTATCCATTGCCGGACAGCCTGTCGGAGACCCTCTCCCTAGCTTACGTGCACATCGAATATTTTTAACTGCGTCGAAACCATGGACCTATTGGTCGACGCAACGGAGACGGCAAGGGCTGTGATTGGTCCTCTAACAAAATCATTTCCTGAATCACTTCTTTGGTTTGACTTTGTACCTAATTACTTTGTACATTGTTTACTTTGCACCAGTACCAATAAAACACCAAATAAGATTTGAAAAGCTTTGGAAGTGTATTTACAACACTGCTTAAATGGTTTGTAACATACATACTGTATAAGATATATCGGGCGGCCAATTGCATTGCGTATCCGACATCCCGACGGAGAGCTGCTGAAGGGATTACGGAGTCGGAGTAGCCGACTCGCCGAGCACAGCAGGGCCGAGAAAAAAAATAAAATAATAGTTTCACTTCTGACACCAATTTAGTGACCTCGCCGGTGACATAATGATGTCGAGTCATTAGTAGTTGAAGGTAGTTTTAATGAACCAAAACCAGGTCACTGAAACCCGTAACGTCATAACCAACGGCAGAAAACCGACCCAAAATAAACCCAGGTTACCCCGGCAACCCCCAACACGGTCTCACTCGCGTGCAGGCCCCCACCCTCCTGTTCTTCCAAGGCCCTCCCCCAGCTGACCTAATGATTCGCCCCCACGCTGATTGACAAGAAGAACATTACAATACATGCACATAGAACAACTGGCATAACGGACAACGAAATATAATGGAACACATAACACGCAAACTATTTAACTGTCCCAGGGTCGCTACATTACTTTGGCTAAACGGTCCGGGTGGAACTCCGACTTCAAGTTTTAAATTCCGTATGGCAAAACAAGCCTTAACATTCACCATATTAACGCTATGTACGCCACATTTACGAACCGCGGTAAACCTCTGTAACCGCACCGAAGTGACTGTACCGTGACGGTTCGGTACAAATACGTGTACCGTTACACCCCTAATATATATATAGTTATGTTGAGATGTGCCAGGAAGTTGTAGATATAACTACTGTATAGTTATGTTGATATGGCAGGCTTCAGGTCCCTTTACTCCTCCACCTGGCACAGCTGTAGATATAACTGGAATGCGTTTCGTCCTAATCAACTGCAAGAGTGTGCTTGCTAAAATGCTAACGTCAAAGCTAATGTCAGGGCTAACATCAGCGCTAACGTCAACACTAGCATCACCGATGCCTGAACGTCGTAAAAAGTAGTCAAAAAGTCGGCGGGAAAAAAATTACAATCCTGCAACATTGCCTGCACGTCCTCCACGCTCTTACCTCAGCGTAAATCAATGAGACCAGCTGAAAACGAAGCCGATATGAAACTTAAACTGTGATTCTGAAAAAAGTATAAAGGTAATCGAAATTCAGTTTTCGGATTATTGAAGATACAAGTGTGTTGATTTGTAAAATGGTTTGAACAAAGGTTACCGTTGAAAATTGACCAAGTTAAGATGTCTGAAGTAGTTGAAGTGTCAGAGAAGGCGGACAAAAAACTGATTAGGGGAATAAAGAAATCTTAAGAACAGTAGATGTGCCTGCAATGGCAACCACACTAAGGACATACATGTGTATAGTTATGTTGAGATGTTCTTCTGGGCCAGGTGGCGCAGTACAGGCATCTGAAGGAGCTGGCTAGGACGCAGGGGGCCCTCCTCTGCCAGCAGACAGAGAAGCTCAGCTTGGAGCTGAAAGCGAACCACGATAAGATCAACCTGGACCAGAGCAAGCAGAAGAAAGTGGAGGTTCGCTCAAAAGCACAGTTTCTCTTTGTCTTAATACATACTTCTTGAGAAATGTGTCTTGTAAGACACCCGTGACAGCAAAGTATTGTATGCAATCGAGTATGATCATGTAATGTGTGACGTTGTGGTCGCAGGCTGGCATCAGGAACCAGCAGAGCCAGATGGAGGATTTGACCCACAGGGCAGAGAAGCTGGAGGAGTACACCAATGGCTGCAAGTATGAAACTCATAGGATGCCCATGTCAATAGCCCAAGAAATCAACATGCATTTCAGGGGGACCAAAGAGATACTGCACTGATCAAAGTACCTGTCCCCATAAGTCCCTTTATAATTTTTTTTATTTAAAGAACAAACAAACATTGGGGCTTACTTAACGATGCTGAGGTTTAAGATTTCAGACCTTTCATTTGGCTGTAATTTGTTAGAAGAGACATAGTTATCCGTCTGCTGTTAGTGAATGAAATGCACTGTGAGATCACCTGTTGTGATTGACTGTGCTTGTCACCATACAGACGATTCAGATGTTTTTTGATTTCATTCATTCAAGCCTGAGCTCAGCTAACATGCTCAGCTCCACCAGATCTTTAACATGAATGGTCCTGATGGTCTTTTCCATCAGTGCAGCACTTGTCTGTTAAGGTTTTGATGTTTTGTGTATGTAGGTCCCTTGTTAGATCTAACATGAACCCACGTCTCCTCGTCAAGGATATGTCTTCTATAATCAACAGTTTGTTTCCCTATAATTAATATCTAAAGTAATTTCTTCATCTTAAGCCACATATCATGTTGTATTTGGTTATTACAATGCACATACAAAAAGAAAACCTGTAATTGTTCGACTCTAAATAATTTGTGTGACTCGGGGTTGTCATGACGACAAACCGACCAGTTGATTTTTGGGTACTGCCCTAGAACTCTTTGAACCAGACACCCAAAGCTGTATGACAGTTTCAGAACAGATGTATTAACCATAACATCATTTAAAATCGTACCTGTTCCTGCCTGGGTGCTTGCCATGGGTCCAGCGTGACCCTGAACCAGTACGCCCAGCTGGAGAGCAGCCTGAGCGAGGAGCTGGAGCATGGCCGCCAGCGGAGCAAGGAGGTGGAGGAGGAGCTGGGTGCGGTGCTGGAGGAGCTGGGCCATGCCCGACTGGACCACCATGAGACCTGGCGCCAGCAGCAACGCAAGGAGGTTCTGGGGAACCTCTTACGACTTTACCCCGACACTGTGGTGAGGAGAGAGAGGCCTTTCAATTTATATTATGAATCAAATAACATGTTACATATTATCAGAGGCATTTGTTCCTCAATATGAACTTGAATTTCCTGTCTGGGATCCTGAAAGCTCCGTCTTATCCTGTGAACAAAGCACCTGTCAAGCAGAGGTTTCTCCCCCAGTACGGCCGCCTGGTGGATCTGTGCAGCCCCATCCACCGGAAGTACCAGCTGGCCGCCACCAAGGTGTTCGGTCGCTACCTGAACGCCATCGTGGTGGCTTCGGAGAAGGCAGCCCGCAGCTGCATCCATTACCTGAAAGAGGAGCGTGTCGAGGCCGAGACCTTCCTGCCCATCGACTACCTGTCTGTGAGTGACACAGTCACTGTCAGTGAATCAGTCAGTGTTAGCCCTTTAACCAAACAAGCTCTGGTCCCTGAACCGGTTCCGTTCAGGATTCTTGGAAGCATGGTGCTATCGCAAACCGGCATGTGTTGCCGACAGTTTTGAACATTTTGTAATAAAGGATGATTCATGAACAGGGGTTGCACAATCCACACTGGAAGTAAACAGTGGTAGCAGGCTCTTCTGTCCCTTCCTCTCATTCCAGCCTGTAGTATACGACACGATAGGGCTGGGCGATATGGACCAAAAGTCATATCTCGATATCTTCAAGCAGAATATCGATATAAGATAAATATCGATATTTGTCGAGGGGGGGGTTGCTCCGTGCGCAGATTTGATATGACTATTTCTACCGTTCGGAATTGAATACAGTTTGATGGTTGAATAAACCATGGACTAGACACTGCATCCGCCTCGTATTAGATAACATTATAATATATAACATCACGGCCAAAAGCTTTGTGCGCCTCCGAAATATTATGAACCGTAACGACTGCGTGGGGGGGGCGGACATGACATGCTATTTTATGTATTCTTTAATATAGGTATTAGTGGGCAACTAACACAGTATTCAAAGACGTTCCCGAAATTCTGCCGTGCAGCCACGGTAGAACACACGGGAGGCATGTCGCAGTTCATGTACTTCAGCGAGTCAAAGCCAAAGTTCCTTTCCCCCAATTCCTTCTCAACTATGGCTCAGATAACCCCCAATACAGTCTCGTTGTGGAAATACAAGAGACGTCAAAGAACCGACAAGAAACACTTGCGTTACAGTGTGTGTGTTCACACACACATGTGGCGCTCGCACGGTCGTGTATCATTGGCGGGCCAACGTCTCTGGGCGGGCCAGGCAGAGTAAGGGGAGGAGCTTAGATGCTTTGTGACAGACCAGACATTCCAAATCAGCGCGCTTGAGCCTCCGTTTTTTCAAAGGCGAGCAGAACAGCTAGTGCTCGTTTTATACCAAACGCAAGTTTTAGCCACTGGGGAACCAAAGGCAGGCTAGGGGAACTCATATTTATGTTAGAAAACCTCATAAAGTGAGATTTTCATGTCATGGGACCTTTAATGTTTTATGTTTGGGTCTCGCGGAGTGAGAAACCTTGAAGTTACTGTGGAGTTACCATTATTACTATACCTACCTACCGTTTCGATTTACAATTAATATTCCTACCGTTCAGAAATGAATACAGTTTGATGGTTGAATAAACCGTGGACTAGACACTGCCTCCGCCTCGTATTTGAGAACATTATAATATATAATATCACGGCCAAAAGCTGTGTGCACCTCCGGAATATTATGGACAGAATTGCAACCCTTTGGTTGCGACAGTTTTTAAGCACACTCCACAAATTACGTGATTTTGTAATTCGTCAGACAACTTATATCCAAACCATTTCCATACTATGGAGCCGTTGGTCTTTCGCTTGCAAACAAGCTCCTCGGAGCTGCATGCGCAGGCGGACTCCATAGCTGTGTTCGAAATCGTTCCCTATCACGGATATAGTGCACTATATAGGGTGCTCGCCATTTTGTAGTGGTGTTCGAATTCTCAGTGGTTAATTTCATGCACAATATAATGCACTTAAAATACCCAATGAATAGTGAACGATTTCGAACACGGCTCATGTTTCAAAAAGTGACGTGAGTCAGTGGAGGAGGGGGGGGGGGGGGCAGGCAGAGACTGTTTGAGCCGGAGGCAGAGCGGGAGAGACATAAGCAGAGTTACGAAATAGCAGGCGGCAGGCGCGGTTCAAAACTGGTGTTATTTGGAACAAATGTGCTGTAATTTCAACGCAAATTAAATTATATCGATATTGACGATATGGTCTCGTTTCATATAGCGTTTGAAAAAATATCGATATATTTTAAATATCGATATATCGCCCAGCCCTACGACACGCCCATCGATGTTCTCTCTTCAGGTCGATGAAACCTGATGTTTTTGAACTCCAGATGGGAACCAACTTTACGGGATCCCAACCAATTAAATATTGGTCAAAATTCTCTGAACTCTTGGTTTCATAGTATTAAAGAAAGTGTAAAAATTAGGGATTGGCATAATTAATCGATGCTCGATAATCGATCATTAAGAAATGCGTCGATCAATTTATATTGTTATCGATCAAAAGGACGTTGTGTTGCATTCTGTGAGTCTTGAAGCATTTAATTGAATATCACTATGTGGGAGAAATACCACCCTGCCGACTGGTGGAAAGTGAATGGAAGAAGGTTCCTGTCAAAGTTAGCGCGACAATACCTCTGCATCCCCGCAACTTCGGTCCCGTCAGAGCTGGTGTTTTCTGCTGCTGGACTGACAGTTACAAGGCTGCGTTCGCGTCTGACCCGCGAGCATGTTAACATGCTTATATTCCTAAACAAAAATATGTAGGCTGGAGTTATGCTATGGACAGTAGGGACAGTCACCACCGTATGTGAGTCGCTCTTTTTTTTCTTAATGTGTTGTCTCTCGCTCCGCTTTTCTTTCGGCTTGGTGGCTCTTGGAGTCGTTACATTTTGCCAAAACTGTGATATTTAAGCAACAAGTTCAGCCTTATATATGTTCAATAAGGTATTGCTTTAGATAGACTAGTTCATGCAATTGTTTGTAAATGGGTGTCTCATCTTTTTGTTGCGAGCCTTTTCCGCGCGCCGGCTGCAGCCTATAGGCATTATATGTTGGCCTTTTCCCCCCCGTTTTTTCAAAACAGTTATACCGTTTAATGCCCACTTTTAGCCTACTGCCTTTGTTTGATTATTGTTGTCCGATAAGTTGGCTACTTATTGTAATTGGAATAGGCTACAGATTTAGTCTTGTTGAATCGTTTCCAAACCTTTAAGAGCGCCTGTAGGCGCATTGTTCGGACTTCACGAGCGCCGCATAGGCCTATAACCTATAATGCCTGCATTTATTATTTTAAAACTGTTAAACAGTTGTAGGTCTTCAAGTTAACTGTATTGTATTAATGTTGGCCCATACATTATTGTTGGAATAAAGATTTCATTGATAAAAACATGCTGCATTTTCTACCAACGGGAATTTCAATATAGCCTAGAAAAAAGTTAATGATTAATCGATAATTGATCGATAACTCTAGCGATGCTCGATCAAGGAAATTTCTTCAAATGCCCATCCCTAGTAAAAATGTATAAAAAAAAAATAATAATAAAAAAAAAACAGACAGCAGGGAGGTCAGTAATTATTTTGTGCCACTATCTATTATCTTTTGGAGTATTCTAAGATAAGATAAGACTTTATTGATTCCAGGTAGGATTTTTCTTTTTTCTGATTGAAGTCTAAGGAGAATTTCTCACACATTCAGAAAATCTTTCGGAAACGAGCAGTGGGATACTATTGTATTCCGTGCTTTTATTTCTGAATCTTTGGATGAGGATTTCATTGGTACTAGGACTGATATTACATTTCTTAGCAATACCAATGTGTAATTTCCCGTCAACATCAACAGTGATCGTTTACACAAATTAAATGGCATAAAATGTAATTTAAATCGTTTGTGTATCCCCACTGCATCACAGACATATTAGTACTGGATCCCTGATTACAGTTCACCCAGTGCTCCTCAGATGGTCCCCCCGAGGGGACACCTGCTTGTACCTGAGGCTGTTGTGGTTGTGTTCTGATCACCTGCCTGTACCTGAGGCAGTTATGGTTGTGTTCTGATCACCTGCCTGTACCTGAGGCTGTTGTGGTTGTGTTCTGATCACCTGCCTGTACCTAAAGCTATTGTGGTTGTGTTGTGATCACCTGCCTGTACCTGAGGCTGTTGTGGTTGTGTTGTGATCACCTGCCTGTACCTGAAGCTGTTGTGGTTGTGTTGTGATCACCTGCCTGTACCCGAGGCTGATATGGTTGTGTTGTGATCACCTGCCTGTACCTGAGGCTGTTGTGGTTGTGTTCTGATCACCTACCTGTACCTGAGGCTGTTATGGTTGTGTTGTGATCCAGGTGGCCCCCCTGAACGAGCGGCTGAGGGAGCTGAGGGGGGCTAAGATGGTGGTTGACGTGGTGCGGTGTAACTCTGGGGCCATCCCCGGGCTCAAGAAGGCGCTGCAGTTCGTCTGCGGCAACGCAGTGGTGTGTGAGACCCTCAGGGACGCCCGTAGCGTGGCCTTCGATGGGCCCCAGCGCATCAAGGTGAGGCCCCGCCGAGGGTTTATGGACGACTACTGGACCGGGTTGTTCTTTTGTTCGTCTGCTAGGAGTGAAGAGGATTGCTTTGCATTTAAGGGCGTTCTCATGAACTCATTTTTAAGGGATGCTACTTCATTCAAAGGGATTATGAATTTTAGATATGTGTAATTAAGGAGCATTTAGGGGTTAGGGCAAGGAAGTCTACAGGTAGACTGAGAGCAACCTTTTGGCCGTGAATCAAACACCTGGGGATAGATCATCATCAGAGTGTCATGTAGAAAGCACTTAGATATGTGATTTCTACTGGTCGCACTACCACTCATTCAATACAATAAGTGCCTACTCTGCAGTATCTCCATTTCTTTTCAAACTACACCGCTGTAGCGTTTCTTTGGTCGCCACTCCAAATTTTGAGTGTGGTTTTTAATTCATCTCAGCCTTACCTGTTTAGCCTTGTTAGATCAGAGCGTCTGCCCAACCACTAACAACATAAATACCAACACTTTAATGCTCTCACCTTGCGTAGACCGTCACTCTGGACGGCACCCTGTTCACCAAGTCAGGGGTCATCTCCGGGGGGTCCAGTGACCTGCGCACCAAGGCCCGCTGTTGGGACGAGAAGGCCGTGAAGACGCTGAAGGACCGCAAGGACCAGCTGACGGCCGAGTTGCGCGTGAGGCCATCCCTGAATTATATCACATCTACCATACAGACATGCAAACACCATGCTTTTTTGCGCGAGTCACTATTTTATCATACATTTTGGGGACCTGTGTGGTTCGTGGAGATCCGAAGGTTTTTTCTTTTTGGGGGGGGGGGGGGGGGATAACACCGCTGCCGTTACTTCTAAAAGAGTCGCCGCGTTACTATAATTGAAGCAGTTTTTTCATCAGACCAACTAGAGCTCTCTCTCTTTACTGTTCTTTCTTGGTTAGTCGGCACGAGACATTCGCATTAATGATAACGATTGGCAGAGTCAGAGTTAGTAGAGTGAGATATGTGATTGTGGAGTGTGTGTGGATGATGGCTGGTTTAAGCTGCCTCACCTGGCCCTAGTCTGATTGGACTCTGGGGCTGGGTGGGGCGGCACACCGGTTGCCATTGAGTAGTCAATGTGTAACAGGTTTAACCAGCCATCATCCCCACACACTCCACAGTAATATTCTGATGTCATGGTATATTGTATTTGTAGTTTGTATTTTATTTGTAGTACTGCACTACTTCCAACCTTCGTCCTCTCATGAACGTATCCCTGCCTCTATCATCCCATCACATATTGATTCAGTAGCGGAAGTCATTGCATTCACGTTTAAAATCACTTTTTAAAGTCGTTGGACAAATAATTATCAACTGTTAGAGCAGATGCTTACCAATTTAAGGCGTATTTATGGAGACTTAGATAATACACGGTGCTCACTTCTACTGGATTACAAAAAACTGCCAAATCCGTAAAGGTGCTAAAACAATGATATGAAACGTAAAGCAAAACCAATGTGTGCGGTCCTGTGACAGGGTTTGGTGAAGTCCAGAGCCAAGGAGTCTGAGCTGAAGGGGGTCCAAGTCCAGGCTCAGGGGGTCCAGATCCGTCTCAAGTACTCCAACAAAGAGCGAGAGTCCGTCCTCCATGGGAATATCCCTCACTGCCGGGCGGTACGATGCTCATGCTCCCAGCCGTGGACATGGAGACCTGAAGAGTTACTGGGCTGGTTACTGGGGCCTCCCATGACTAGTACTCAGATGCACCACACAACAAATACAGAAGATGATAATTATACCTTACATTTGGAGAAATATCACAACATTTGAACCACCTTCCCAAAAAAAAAAAAAAGATCATCCCATAAAAGGCTAGAAGCATTCTTAGCTAAGAAGCGGTAAGCTGCAGCTAGTGGTGCAACGGTTCACGGGTTACCCGTGATCCGTACGGATAAACCCTCAAGGTTCGGGATGCTAGTGTTCAGTGGTTCAGTATGTGAGGGTTAGGGATTATTTACTATCCATTTTAAAAAGAAGAAGGAATAATGCCTCAGATTGCACATTTTTAAAATATTTACCATGCTTAAAGGAAGCAGGATTATTACCTAATTTTTCACTTTATTTTGTTTTTACACATTTGAAGATTTTATTTAAAGTCGCATTAGTCTTGTTATCTTTATTGTTGTTGTTGATCCGAAAATGATCCGACCCGTTACTCAAAAACCGTGACACGATCCGAACCGTGAGTTTTGTGATCCGTTGCACCCCTACTAGCAGCCATATTGGTTCTAAGCGGTAGCCTAGTGGTCATATTGGTTCTAAGCGGTAGGTTAGCGGCCCCTTAAGAGGTGGCTGCATGGTGAAACTGAACACAGCTAGTTTTGCTTTGCAGGAGGTCTCTAGCTTGGAGTGTGAGCTGGTCAACCTTAAAACTGAGATTCAAGTGCAGCAGGAGAACATGGAGGTGAAGGAGGTGGTGATGAAGGAGATGAAAGATAAGATGGAACAGGTAGCTGCTATATGATATATAAATATAACCCCATGCTCTCATCAAAGCTTAGCTTGTACACCGCCAAGGCAGTTGTAGGGAGTAGGTTCAGGGTTGAGAGGAGGCTTTTGTGTGACGGACGTCCCTGATAGGCTAAGCCGTCTGTTCTGAATGTCGGTGATTGGTGTGTTGACTGCATTCTTTGGTTCCTTCCCAAGCTGGAGGACCAGGTGTTCGAGGACTTCTGTGCACAGATTGGAGTGGAGAACATCAGGCAGTACGAACAAGGGCACCTGAAGCACCAGTCGGAGCTGGACAGGAAACGGTACTTCCATCTTCTTCTCAAACATCTGCTATCCCCTTCCATCTCCTTCCAGCTCCTCAACTTAGGGTCGCGAGGCCGTAGGGCAACCCTTTGAGTACCTCCAAAGGGAGAGGGTTCGTAGAGGGGTAGGTGCAGTAGGGAGCAGTGGCGGCTGGAGGTTTTTAAAGTGAGGGAGGAAGGACTGCGCGCTTGGTTGCCATTGGCCTGCTTGCACTGTTAAGTGGCGTATGCTAGCATAACAATGTGAGACTCAAGTTGTTTCAGGGTGTTTTGGGGAACTACAAAATAGCAGGGAGGGATAATTAGGTGAATTGATACAAATCCACCATTGGGCAGCATTGTGCTTTGAAAGCTGGTGGGCTACATGTCTTGGACTACAAGGGCAGAAGGAAAGGATGCAAAGCCAATTAGTCAAATCAGGCCTACTCTTGATTTGTAAAACTAAATAATAAAATCTGGGCCTATCATTGGGCCTATTTTTGCCCTCAATGACTGAAGCTATTGGTTGTAATTTGGCAATGTTTATTTTCAGCTACAATAGTTTTAAGAAAAATGAAGACAAATCCAAAAGTGATGCCATTTAAAATGCATCATGCTCTGAATCATTCACTGACATCCTTTCCACAATATCAAACAGAACGAACCCTAACAAACAATTAAAAGAACAACAAGAACATTATTTCACAACTATTCACACGGGCTGTAAGCCTAACATTGTTTGAGGCAAATGAGGATGTTAATGAGTGTTTCAGAATGTTGGTCATGGTGTTAAGCCAATTAAGATTGAGGGATTTCATTTATAGATCAAGTCAACCCTCCTCGCGGGCTCCGCATCTCAGCCGCAGGCGACCAACCGCAGGCAACGGAAACATTGCTCTGTTAGTCAATATAGGTGAACAGAGTCGCACTGTACCACAGTGACCAGTAGCTCACCGCTCGGTGGAATCGAGGCATACGACTGAGCGGGTTCGTTGGTTCTCGTAGCCTAGACGTGAGGGAGTAACCCCTCCCTCAGGGCTCCTGTTTATTGGTTCATAGCGCAGCCAGGGCTCAAGCCTATTCGTGAATAGACGTAGGCGGGATCCAGATCCTTTTCTTAGTCACACCCACTCAGAGGAGGACTTTCCTCCTCCCTCTCTATGACCGGGAATTCTGAGAAAAGTGTGGCTAAAGTGCAAATTCACTGATAGCTGATGATCACAAGGTTAACGAGTAGGCGAATCACTACATCTCTTTCTCTCTCTCTCTCTCTCTCTCTCTCTCTCTCTCTCTCTCTCTCTCTCCCCATCCCAAACTCTTTTACTCTACCTCTCGCCACCATCCCTTCCTCTCTACCTCTCTCTACCCTCCCAACTCCAGGCTGGAGTTTGAGGGCCAACGGGGCCGGCTGGCTGCCCAGCTTGAGTATGAGGAGGAGCAGGCAGAGCAGCAGCAGACGAAGCTCAGCCAGCTGAAGGAGACCATGGCTAAGGAGGAGCTCACTGTGGCCCAGCAGGCCAAGGTAAACACACACCAACGTAGCTAATGGGCACTGTCAGGCACCACGGCGTAAACCACGGCCACGTGCGGCCTAGTGCTTAAATTACTTATTTTGTAGCTGCTCAAATTTTAAATGTTTGTCTAGCTCTTTCTCAGCCTCACTTGTAAGTCTCTAGATGAAAGCGTCTGACTCCCCTTAGGAGGTGGGTAGAATTGTGGCTCTGACAGTGACTCCCCACAGGAGGAGAGTAACTGTGTCTCTGGGCGCACTCACACTAGGCCATCTGTAACGTACTCAAGTACGTTTGCCCCCTAAAGTCTAGATTTTTTGGCTAGGGTGAGCACACCATCCGTACTCAAGTACAGTTCTATTCTGTGGCCTGGGTACACTTCGGAGAGGTGTGCTCAGGCCACGGTACAGATGCTAATGAGCCGACACGCGCACACGCATGAATACGCAACCTGAGCTGGATGACGTATAGTCCATGCAACCCTTCTACCCCATTAAACAATAAACATGGAGGCAAGCGGAGCACGAGTGCACGAGTAAACCTCTTCAACTAATTTGCATAATGCTTATATATTTTTATAAATGAAGAAATAACAAGCATGCAAGAATCAGTTCACATCTGAGTGTAGGCTACAAACGCGATTAACTATATACAAGTGCAAAAAGGCCAACATAATCTTTATTTTGCCAACCACTTGTTTTTCATCCAGACAAAAGCCTCGTAAGGACAGTTCCTCTGCGTCTCTCTCGTTGATCGCACCATCTTTGTTTAATGCATGATCACGTGATCAGCAGCTCGCGGATTTCACTTTCTCTCCAGTTAGAACTGCTTATGATGATATCGCTGCGTTGTCTCTAGGGATGTAACAATATACCGTAAATCGGTACGTTACATGAACGTTTTTTCATGTAATACCGTGTTGCGGTATAGCCGCGAGATTGCATGGTAAATGCGCAATGTCATTGTGGGGAGTCTGGTGAGCGACATTGTCATTAAAACGTTGCACTCAACTCAACACTGTATGCCCACACCACACAAAATAATAAAGCATTGACACAACACTAGGGCTTTGACTTCGAACTTCGTATTTCGAACGCAAAATTCGAACGAATATTAGGCAGCCCTTAATATTCGAACCTGTTATGGGCAGGCCAAGAGGGAGCGACGTCGGAGAACCCGACGCAGTCTATTCATAATATTGTAATGACCACGGAAGAGGCAGTGAATGAAGTATTGATTAGACAGCGATTTATCAGGAACCCAATAAACCGTTGGAACACGCAAGACCGGTAACCATAACAACGCCGGTAAACAAACCTCGCAAAACCCAATCCAGGGCTGAATCCGAATACTCATACTTATAGTATGCAATTTTGTAGTACGCCACAAATATAGCGCGTCCGAATGCTCAGTACGCATTGTGTAGTACTGAAAACGTTAAAGAATGCGTACTACCGCCACAGTATACAACGGTAGGTCACTACGCTATCCCACAATGCAACCGGAGTCTGGTAACGAACGAAGAAGAGATGGCTGACCCGACACTACCAACAGCGGCTTAGAAAGACGTCGTAGAAAGCGGCGAAAAAAGAGTCATTAAAAAGAGTAAAAATGTAAAGTAAGTCATTAAGACGGAAAACAGGTAACTTATCAAGGTAATTTTGCCGGCATCTGAGGGGAGATACGTCATCTCCAAACATCCGGTGGAGTTTCGGCGGTGTTCGGATGCGTTCAGAAGCGTTCTACGCATAGCTGTAGACCGTACTACACTTGATAGTGTAGTACGGTCTTCAGCTATGCGTAGAACGCTTCTGTTCAGTAGACACTCAACAGAAATAGTATGTAATAAGTATTCGGATTCAGCCCAGGTCTTACTGAAGGCATTTAATGGTCAAAATATTATTAATAAATATTCGAATATATTCAAATTTTAATATTAATAACCAAACAAACTTCGAATATGATTTTTGGGCAAAAGTCAAAGCCCTACACAACACCACTGAAATGTGACTCCTAACTTGACAATCAACGGTCCCCTCTCACGTGGACCTTTGATTGTACACAAACACTAACCAACTCAGTGTTGCACTGTCCGTTACGACAACATTATGCACACAGTAGCCAAGAAGAGAAAACGCTAGCAGAGATAAAAAGAGAAAGAATTGCGATTGAAACTAGCTTACATGTTGGAGCAGAAAGTGGTTCATCACGGGTCAGTAATTATGAATCCAGGCGAACAAGAAATTGCAGAAGGAGGGGACGCATCTCCTCTATTTAGTCCACCAAAACGGACCAGGTCGGCAGTGTGGGAATTTTTCGGCTATCTAAAGGATGAAGACGGCAAAGTTCTTGGAATGCCGACTTGCAAACGCTGCAAGAGAAAAGTGCCTTGCAAAGCGGCAAACACGTCCAACATGGCACATCATCTCCGTGAGAAACTTCCACAAGACCATGCCAAAATCGTCAAATCCACGTTAAGGTTGGCGAACATCCGTGACAGATGATATAAATATGTCATATGATCCTTAATATGTTCACCATAACTTTACGTTAGCTTGTGTACTACCGGCATTTTGCGCACAAGTATGGAATCATTACTAGGTCACACTTAGGTGACGCTGCCCACCTCCGATAGTGAGAGGGAGGGAGGGGTGAGAAGAGTGCACTGTAAAAACATACATTTTGAGGCAGATTTTTAAAAAAAATAATTAACAAATAAAAATATCGTAATCCTTTTTTTATTTCATTAAGTCAGAATGTATTAAGATAAAAACTGTTAAATAAAAATAGATTTGATAGTCCTTCAAGTGCGCCATCAAGCAACCAGCCTAATGTAAAATAATCCTTTGCCAAAGGAGCAAAATATGCTCCCAAATCAAAAGAGGCAAAGGAATTAGATGAAGCAGTGGCATTTTTTATTGCAAAGGACATGATGCCTTTCCAAGTGGTTGAAAGCCTGGATTTAAGCATTTGATGCAAAAGACGGCCCCACGCTACAAGCTGCCGTCTCGGGTTTACTTTTCGGATTCAGAGATTCCCCAGATGTTTGAAAAGGTACGTGCGACTGTTCAGAAAAAGGTGTCTGAGGGAGACCTGTGGAAGAGAAGAACCCTACATCAGTTTAACCATCCACTACATCTCCCCGGATTGGAAGCTGATGTCCCACTGCTTGGAAACAATGTATTTCCCGGAAGACCACACCCACGCCCACATTTTAGAAATGAGCGAAAGTATTCTCCAGGCTTGGAAAATACCAAAAGAGAAGATTGTCTGTTTCACAACAGATAATGCCTCCAACATGAGCAAGGCATTTGAATAGGACCAACATCCTTGGGTGTGGTTAGGGTGTTTTGGGCACAATCTAAATTTAGCCATCTCAAAAAAAGTTTATATCGTATCGTGATATCCTGATATTAATTTTGATATCGTATCGTATCGTACTAAAAATGTCATATTGTTACATCCCTAGTTGTCGCTGTGGAGACAGCACAGCAACACCCCTACCCCCTACCCACAGGAGGAGAGTAATCGTGTGTCTCTGACTCCCAGCAGGAAGAGAGTTCCAGAGTGTCTCTGACTCCACAAGAGGAGAGTAACCGTGTGTCTCTGACTCCACAGGAGGAGAAGAGGCTTCTGGGTGCGGTGGAGCAGGGCCAGAACAAACTCCTGGACTTCAAGAACCACCTGCTGGCCAAGGAGGTCCAGATTGGAGAGTCCAAGACCACCCTGGACAAGGCAACCAAGACCATGCAGGAAGCCAGCAGGTATCGTAGTTAGAAGATCAACTCACCTGATCTTCATTTAAATGCTCCCTGCCTCCTTCCATTCGTCAATAACTCCTAACAAAATCTTACAACAAACCGTTTTAGATTAGCTTTTTTTTCTCATCAAGTCATGTATAATAAATGTTTTAGTCTACCTCTCCAATGTTTCTCTTATTTAGATTTGTTTCAAATAATGTTTCAAATATTATAATTTCTAAAAAATTATAATAATAATTCAGGGGCTATTTAGTATACAACATAATGACCTGTATGGGTCAAAATGGGCTTAGACAGATCTTTTCAATTTCATGAGTAGAACTAAACGCACTCAATTTAAACAACCTGTGGCATCCCCTCCCTGCTGTTAGACCTCCCTGCTGTTTGACCTCTCGCTGTTTGACCTCCCGCTGTTTGACCTCCCGCTGTTTGACCTCCCTGCTGTTTGACATCTCGCTGTTTGACCTCTCGCTGTTTGACCTCTCGCTGTTTGACCTCCCGCTGTTTGACCTCCCTGCTGTTTGACCTCTCGCTGTTTGACCTCTCGCTGTTTGACCTCTCGCTGTTTGACCTCCCTGCTGTTTGACCTCCCTGCTGTTTGACCTCCCTGCTGTTTGACCTCCCTGTTGTTTGACCTCCCTTCTGTCGGTCCGCCCTGTTGTTTGACCTCCCTGACTGGCCTCCTGCAGGAAGCACACCAGGCAGCAGAGGGAGCTGGTGTCCATTGAGACGCTCCTGGAGCAGCATCGGATATTTAAACACAACATGCTGATTGACTGCAAGGTCCAGGCCCTGCCGCTGATTCTGCTCTCAGGAGACCTCGGTGATATCAGCCGCGTGCAGGTACCAACATCACAGCGCTCTCTAGTAGGGATCGACCGATACCGATTTTTTAGGGCCGATACCGATACCGATATTTTTTCATCAGCCTTAGCCTATACGCCGATACCAATTTTCTTGAGCCGATTTATTATTATTTTATTTTTTTAAAGAAACATTTATCGAACTTCAATATAAAAAACAATATTTAACAAATAGTAAAAACAGGTGAAGTAGAACAAGTAAGAACAAGTAGATGAACAATATTTAACAAATAGTAAAAACAGGTGAGGTAGAACAAGTAAGAACAAGTAGATGAACAATATTTAACAAATAGTAAAAACAGGTGAGGTAGAACAAGTAAAAAAAAAAAAACGGCGAAAATCAGCCGCGTATCGGCCGATACCGATACACGTAAAAAACGCGAATATCGGCCGATAATATCGGCCGACCGATATATCGGTCGATCCCTACTCTCTAGGACTGGCCATTCAACAAGATCCTGAGTCGTCTCTGAATCTGATGGATCCTCATGGAATTAAGTCCCATCGATTCATGGAATCCGTCTGACTGAATCGCAATCGGAATGTATGCCCTTTAACTTATCAAAATGTGAGGTTTGAGATGGCAGGAAGAAAGGAAAACTTCCTGCCATCTCAAATGTGCCACTAGTAAAGTGGACATTTCCATATACTTCATGTCCCACACATTTAATATATATTGATATTGTGTAACATTTTCTATAATTATCGTGATATTGTTCAAGTGCATGTTATCTACTGCTCATGCGCGGAAGGGAGTTGGCGGTTCTCCGAGTGTGAATAATGACTGCGGCCATGGTTGCGCATGTGATGAAACTTAAAGAGCGTCTATGTCTGTAGAAAGGCTTTTGCTGTGAAAGCATCTATGTATGTAGAAAGTCTTTTACTGTGAAAGAGCATCTATGTCTGTAGAAAGGCTTTTGCTGTGAAAGCATCTATGTATGTAGAAAGGCTTTTACTGTGAAAGAGCCTCTATGTCTCTAGAAAGGCGTTTACTGTGAAAGAGCCTCTATGTCTGTAGAAAGGCTTTTATGGTGAAAGAGCCTCTTTGTCTGCAGAAAAGCTTTTACTCCGCAATAGGGCTGGCCCGAATTATTCGAATATTCGAATACTCGTTCGGAAAATTAGTATTCGAAGCTTAAATCAGTATTCTGAGCTTTTTTTTTTTTTTCACGTGCCTGACGTTACCAGAGCGAGGGAGGCAAACTAAGCGACACCAAGCAGAGAAGCGAGAGAGGTGGAGGAAGAATAGATATGTTTCCCTTTACTTTACAACACAACATTAGCGGGATCTTGGGAGGAAAAGTAATGCTTAGCGAAATGCTAACCTTAGCTTAGTTGTTTGTTTACGTTCGCTTTACAGCGCTGCGCCAATCAAATGTGACTGGCTTGCTGCAGAGCGTGAGCGTCTTGGGAGTACCCGGTCAATATAATGGATATAATATGGACACATAAGACAATCAATATTCGATATTTGTTATGGATTTATTGTACAAATTCCCTGAAAAGATGCACGTTCCAGGATGCTTTGAAAAGATCCCCTAACGGCTGAGATGGCAGAGGACAGCTGATTTGGAACGGAACGACAGCTGTTCGCTTCAACAGGGATAACTAAGGATCTCCAACTTACTTCTGCCTACTAATTAACGTTCAAAAGCTATTCAATCTTCAACAAAATATGCAGATACTGTCAAAATTGGTTCCAGGGAGTATATAGGGATTATTAATGTTGTTTTTGATGGTGTGTTTTTCTGGAACGAGTATTCGAATATTCGCTCGGAAAAACCAACGAGCATTCGAAGCCTGAAAAATGGTATTTGGGCCAGCCCTACTCTGCAAGAGCCTCTATGTCTGTAGAAAGGCTTTTATGTTGAAAGAGCCTCTATTTCTGTCTGTCAGCTGGATTCAGAGTCCGAGAGTTCTGTCCTCACCATGGATATCTATGAAAGAGAGGCACAGATGGTGATCGATTACGCCAGCCTGGGATCAGAGCTCAAGGTGAGGGCAGTGTTTAAACAGTTTTCATTCGCACAGTCCAGACTTTCATCATGGGTTGTACCTGAATGATTGAATGAGTGACCCAGCTCCTTACAGTCTGCAGATTCCCTCCCTCCATCTTCAGGGAACACCTGAAGACCTAACTCTTCCCAGGAAATGACCACTGACTTGTGCACCTTTGTTGAATTGTGTCGTCATTGGCTCTAGATTGGGGTTTGTTTGTTGAGAAACAGTTATCGCTGTCGTAATTGTGTGTAAACTTGTCCGCGCATGTGTGTATGGTTGTGTAGCGTGTGAACACGGAGCGTGACATGCAGAACAAGAAGGACATGCTGGAGGGGGACGTGAGCTCCCAGGAGAAGGCGTTGAAGGCCACCAGCCAGCCAAACCTCAAAGCCCTGGAGCAGATGATGGAGGAGGACCGCTTCGATGAGGTGGTCCGAGGTACCTGCCTGAATCCACCAGCCGCACAAATCCACCGTGTCCAATGGACAACGAATATCCATTGTCTGAACACATAACCAAATGTGCACCAGGGGCTGTGTGCATTTGCGTAAAGTAAACCAAAGTACAGTTGTTTTTTAACCCACCTTCCCGTCTCTCTTCACTGTCCAGTCCACAGAGGCACAAAACACCCTTGAAAATATTAGACAAAAACTCACTGGATTTGCGTCTCTTGTGTTCCCAGCCTTCAACTCCAGCTCCTCGGCGGCCAGGAAGAGCAGCCAGGAGTTTGAGCAGATCAAAACCCAGCGCTTCCACCGCTTCAACCGCTGCTTCGAACACGTGGCCATCGCCATCGACCAGATCTACAAGAGGCTGTGCCGGAACACCAGCGCACAGGTGAGAATACATACTGACCCACACACACCTACTGAATAACACATACATACTGACTCACACACATTAACACACACTTACTGACCACACTGCCCTACTGACTAACACACACATACTGACCCACACACACACATACTGACCCAAACACACCTATTGACTAAGGGGCCACTCACACTAGGGCCGCGGCCCCGTACCCGAGCTCATTTGCAGACTAAAGTGTAGAACGTTTGGCTAATGTGACCACGCCATCCGTATTCCAGCACGGAACGGCCAACGCAACGGCCCCTTGGCCTCGGCACACTTGGGAGAGGTGTGCCGTGGCCAAAGTACAGATGCTAATGAGATGACACGCCCGGATACGCAATGTGAGCTGTATGACGTAGTCCTTGGGCGACCCTTCTTTCTTTATAGGTCCATGCCCTTCTTCCCCACAACAATCATTTTAAACAATGGCGGCAAGCGGTTCACGAGTGGGTTTACGTTGGTGCAATAGTGAAGTCGAGTGTTTACTTGAAATTTGGGCCGACGACAGCATACAGTCGCAGCTGGACACCACGCTTGGTGATGACGTATTTATCGTATTACGACGTGATGACGTATGTATGAAGGAGCAATCGTGCCCAGGCCACGGCAATCGTGCCCAGGCCCCCCTCCCAGGCCATCGTGCTGAATCTTCCTGCAGCACGGAACAGGCAAACGGCCCTAGTGTGAGCGGCCCCTAACACATACTTACTGACCAGGGCTCTAAATTAACTTTTTTGATCACCAGCCAATGTGGCTGGTAAATTTCTGAAGTTACCAGCCAATCAGAATTTCCACTAGCCACATTTTTTCCCGTGCAAAAAAGACAGATTATGAGAGCCACTGAATTCATTTGATCATTTTATTAACTAAAGCTTTAAATTCATCGTACAGTGAAGTTGGGAATGTATATCCAATTAAAATTAAATCCTAACCGCCAGAAGGTGGGGCTGGGGCCAGCGTTTTACAACTTAAAACTTTAAACAACTCTAAACATGTTTTAGTGCAGATAATGTACAAAATTACACAAATGTATTATGTACAAAGAGACAGGTTAAACATCATCAGAGGCAGAGCTCTCTGAGGACTCTGACTCAGAGCCCCCATCTACATCAGTTCAATTTTTCTTCCTCACAAAGTGTGGCCGGCGTGTGCGCACACATCCATGCGAAGTCGGTGAAAGGCCTGCCTTTTTTCCCGATGGCGTGGGCATTGCGAAAAAGTTGCTCCATCTTCTCGAACTCGGACGTCTTCATTAAGGCAAGGCTCCTTCCAGCTTCACTCTCTTCGATACGACACGTCTTGGCGGTTTTCGTCCTCAGGCTCTCCTGATGACTTCGGGCACTCTCATGATCCTTTACTGCTTCTACTTTGAAATTATTGGTTCCTACCACGAAATTATTCGTTTTGTGTTTTTCTTTAGCATACATTCGGCAATCCTGACAGAACATTACGCTGTTTTCGTGATCATACACGAGCCACTCACGACCAGTTAGCCATTTACAGTTAAATTTCCTCTTTTTTTTTCGCGAGGTCCAATATCCTCCTCCTCCCCTACCTCTTTGGTAGGAATATCCTTTCTCTTGATGGCCGGCTGTCCCAACCATCGCCACATCTTGTTTGTGTTTGTGTCTGTATTTGTATTTGTACCGGCGTCTATCGTCTTTTCCAACCCAAGAGTGACCTACGCCCCCTCCCCTAGTACGGCAGCCTCGACGGATGCGTTCCCATAGAAACCGTGCTCACGCGTCCCGCGAAATAGATGGTAAAGTTACTCATTTATCACCGGCCAAGCCGGCTAGTGAGTTTTTTTTAATACACGCCAAAATGAATTTTCACCCGCATTTGGCGGGTTGGCGGGTGTTAATTTAGAGCCCTGTTACTGACCCACACACACACTTACTGACCACACAGCCCTACTGACTAACACATACATACTGACCCACACACACACCAACACCATTTACTGACCAAAGAGCCCTACTGACTAAGCCACACATACTGACCCACAAAAACCTAATGACCCACCCACACCTACTGACTAACACATACTTACTGACCCAAACACACCTGCTAACTCACACACAGAATCTTAACACACAATTTCTGAAAATACAAAAATCGGACTTTCGACATACTGAACACGCACGCACACTGAACAAACACACACAAACACACACTGAACACACATTCTACACACACACGGACAAACTAACATGTGTGCGCGTTTATGCCTCCCCCCCACCCCCCCCCCCCCCCCCCCAAACACACACACATGCCAGGCCATCCTGACTGCTGAGAACCTGGAGGAGCCCTACCTGGGGGGGATCAACTACAACTGTGTGGCACCAGGGAAGAGGTTCATGTCCATGGACAACCTGTCTGGAGGGGAGAAGGCCATCGCTGCCCTGGCACTGCTGTTCGCCATTCACAGGTCACTAGTACCACACACTATCACTAGTACTCACTACACCTGCACAACTCACTATCACTAGTACTACTCTGGCACAACTCACTATCAATAGTACTCACTACACCTGCACAACTCACTATCACTAGTACTACTCTGGCACAACTCACTATCAATAGTACTCACTACACCTGCACAACTCACTATCACTAGTACTACTCTGGCACAACTCACTATCAATAGTACTCACTACACCTGCACAACTCACTATCACTAGTACTACTCTGGCACAACTCACTATCAATAGTACTCACTACACCTGCACAACTCACTATCACTAGTACTACTCTGGCACAACTCACTATCAATAGTACTCACTACACCTGCACAACTCACTATCACTAGTACTACTTAGGTGACTTTGGTGACCTTGGGTGTTTTGAAAGGCGCCTCTAAATTAAATGTATTATTATTATTATTATTATTACTCTGGCACAACTCACTATCAATAGTACTCACTACACCCCCACAACTCACTATCACTAGTACTACTCTGGCACAACTCACTATCACTAGTACTACTCTGGCACAACTCACTATCACTAGTACTCACTACACTGGCACAACTCACTATTACTAGTACTACACTGGCAAAACTCACTATCACTAGTACTCACTACAAAAACACAACTCACTATCACTAGTACTACACCGACACAACTTTCAGTGTACTACACTGGCAAAACTCACTATCACTATCACATTGAATCTGAAGTCATTTTGATAATCAATCGTTCAACTCTTAACAAATATGCCAAACATTTACTGTTCTCAGAACAGGCTCCAGAAATTCAAATGGTGTGTTCATGGATCATTATAAAATCAAGACTTTAGTTTCCTTGGCTGCTCGTCAGCACAATTAAGACATGACATTGGGCACTGGGAACTTGTGTTGGTCATTATTTGGCAGCCTGGAAGATTCATGGAGAAAATAACGGTCGGAAAGTGCCTTACGAAGGAGGCCTCACACACAGGGTTCTTCATTTACCAGAAAACATAAACCCTTGTTGATGGCTCCCTCAATGGGCTTTGGACGAGCCCAATAATGGGTTTGTAATCTAATTTAATGGAGTGCGTCTTGCTGAAATTCAAACGTAATAATCCTCTCACCGTTTGTTAAAATACTACCCATCTAAATACACTTAGCGCATTACTGTTTATAAGAATGTTCTAATTTTAACATTCTTACAACCTATGATTGGCTTTTAGTCTTATATTAGTGATCGTTCAGAAAGCAATCTTACCAAATTGGAATTAAGGATTCAAAATACAACCATGTAGCTCCAGTCATTATCCTGATAACAAGCGCCTTCTGAAGGACTATGAAACAGGATCATTAAAGCCATGCTCAAAGAAGCATATTCTCTGGTAGCCAGACATTCATACAAACCAGGGGTTCTCAAACCTATCATGCAGTCACTCAGCTTGTGGAGGTACTTTTTTCCCCAAGACCAACCACAAAATATTTCATAACACAAGACTCCCGGTTCAAAGTACTGAAGGGTACCAGAACACAAGACTCAGGGTTCAAGGTATTGAGCTCTAGAACAAAAGACTCAGGGTTCAAAGTATGGTTCTACTCCCTCAGTTACCGACCCGCTCCCTTCTTCATTCTGGACGAGGTGGACGCTGCTCTGGACAACACCAACATCGGCAAGGCAGGTGTCTCCGGGACGTGTGATTGGCTCGTGTTGTGAGGGAACAAGAGGCTCCTGACTACAGGCCTGTCTCATTCAGTCTGTCACCAAATGATGCCTGTACTTGTGTGTGTGTGAGTGCATGCATGTCTTTTTCTGTGTGTGTGTGTGTGTGTGTGTGTGTGTGTGTGTGTGTGTGTGTGTGTGTGTGTGTGTGTGTCTGATTGTGTTATATGTATGTGTGTGTGTGTTCTCTATATGTATGTGTGTGTTCTATATATATATATATTAGGGTGTAACAGCACATTGAAGTCACGGATCGGTTCATACCTCGGTTCAGACATCACGGTTCGGTACGAGCTCGGTACAATGAAGGGAAAAGAAAAAAACAAAAATGCTGAAGGCAATTCTTTTTTATTTTCTCAGGTTGTACCACCTAGTGCAGGGGTGCCCAACCTTTTTTGACCCAAGATCTACTTTTCAAGTAGCCAACCTCCCGAGATCTACCAGCAAACCTACCTTCAAGCCGGGGGGGGGGGGGGGGGGGTGGGTAGAGAACAATTGTTGACGGGACGGGGGGGGGACGGGGGGGGGGGGGGGGGGGGTTGTATCGTGAACCTACGGACTTCAGTGGGGGTTTCATTCCGTCTGCGCACGGCACCTTCTCAACGATAATCAATAATCTTCCTCCCACTCAGGGTGAAAATGGTAGGTCTTAGCTTGTTTCCCCTCAGCCATGCCAACGTTTAGGAGTGTGTAACTACTGTTGACGGCTTTCAACTGCTGTTAACAGCACATGCGCTACCGCGCGTATATGTCAAGCGCAAATTTAATTTCATTAAAAAAAATAAAAAAACCTTTATTTTTTTTTTTTTTCTTCACCCCTCTCGATCGACTTGGGATCTGTCGGCGATCTACTGGTAGACCGCGATCGACTGGTTGGGCACCCCTGACCTAGTGTCATATAGTCTCTCCCCTGAGCTAGCTGCAACAGCCTGAACTGTGTAATCTAAGATGTAATCAGTAAACAATAAGTACCCCGCAACACCTCCAGACTCCATCTGTAACTTGTAAACCAAATAAGACAATCAGTTATAAAACTGAAAATTCAGCATGTCTTATTTCCACCGGAGGGTGCGGGTCGGTTCGGTGCAGTTCGCTGGATTAGTGAAGGTACGGTTCGGCGCAGCTCAGTTTAGGCTCGCGTTTCCACCGCCGACAGTACCCTTATCAGTGTTTCCCACAGAAATTTTGGAGACTATGGGGGGGGTGGGGGGGTATGGAGCGATTGTTGACCGGGGGGGGGGGGGGGGGGGGTATGGAGCGATTGTTGACCGGGGGGGGGGGGGGGTGTATGTCTTCAAACTTTGTCTGAGCAAAAAAAGAAAATATAAATATATATAATAATAATAATAATTCATGTGCACGCAGAGACTATGGCGGCCGAAATTAGACTATGGCGGGGCGCCATAGTCTCGTCGATGTGTGGGAAACACTGCCTTATGGTGGGGGGGGGGGGGGGGCAGCTACGTTAGCATTGTGACCTCATAGCTGCCAGACACAGTGTAGCCTGCTAATAAATCAAAGGAAAAAGAAGAATGCGCACAATGAACAAAGATCAACAGTGTAGGTCGTCCAAGAAGGACGGCAAACTTTTGTGTGACCTTTTCTTCAATAAACAAAGCTTTCGCCGTTTATTCGCCAGAAATACCATGCGGATAATGTGTTTGTTTATTATCCCCGTCTCACGGAAATGTGATTCTGTCAACCAACTTTCAGGCGTCTCAGTTGTCCCTGAAGATCACGTGCCTAACATTAGTTCGGCATTATATTAATTAATTTGCACGCCAGTTTTATTTAATTTTATACCGTGTAAATGTTTGCACCGAACCGTGACGTCCTTACCGATTCAGTTCCATACGAATACATGTATCGTTACACCCCTAATATATCTATATGTTTGTGTGTGTGTTTTCAGGTGACCAGCTATATCAGAGAGGAGTCCAGGGAGCGCATGCAGATCATCGTCATCTCCCTGAAGGAGGAGTTCTACTCCCGGGCCGACGCCCTGCTGGGGGTGTACCCCAAGGTGACTCCTCCCTCACCACCACCACCACACACCTCGACTTGTGGTGATCCTGAGGGACAACCTCGTTCGTCCTTACTGTTAGCGTGCTAGCATGTATTAGCACGTTAACACGCTCATGGCAAATACTTTGGAGTATGTGTTTGGATATAGTGAGCAAGCATTAGCATGTTTGGATTTTCCTTAAGGAAATACAACACATGTTTATCATGGACCAACTGGGGGTGAAGGATAGTCTGGTAGTGGCCTTTGACCCCAGCCGAAAGGCACTGGGTTCGAAGCCCGATGTATACAGGCACCCTTGAGCAAGGTGCCCCGCTGCTACTTGGTGGCACGCGCCCTCGGTTCACTGTGGCTCTGGATCAGAACCCAACGGGTATCTAGATGAAGGCCACTGGTTGGTCCTGGACACTGGTGGATGAGACCCTTCCGTGTGCTCTCCTTCCAGTTCAATGAGTGCATGTGCAGCAACAAGATGACCCTTGACCTGAGGCCATACCCCCTGAAGCAGGAAGACCAGGATGAGGAAGAGCGGTGGCGCCCAAGGCCAACCGTCCCTGTAGATCCCTAGACCTCGGGTCGTGGTACCCCCTACACCGGTTCCCTGGTTCAGTTCAGGATTTTGGTATTAAGTTAAAGAAGGATGGTTATTGTTGTCTGGGGGTTTGACTCTGGGTTAAGGAGGTTGTTGTTCGAGGTTGCTCATCCGAGCCTTAGTGTGTCTGTAGGGTATTTAGACAATTGTTGCCAAATTCAATTGTTTGTTTTTAATTAAAAACATTTATTTTGTGAGTTCGGTTCATCTATGACATTTGCTATCCATTAGTATAAGTCTTTCATTTTTCATTGTCAATTGTGGCTAATCATTGCCAATGTTTAAAATATCGATGTTTTATCTGTACTAAAACATTAGCATATTCACCTATAAAAACAAAGGGCCTTTTTTTTCTTGTATTATTTAATATTTTTTGTCTTATTTAACATGTTTCAGAGTTGGGTCCAGAGAATTCCCTTTAAAGGTACTTGACATTCTCGGTTAAGGTTTTAGCTTACAGTTCTGCCTGGTGTTAATAACTGTTATTAAATTGGAAAAGCTGCAATCATGTGTGAAAGCTGTTCTTTGTCTCGACAGAGTCACGTATTACGAGATTATACGGCACCGTTAAACAACTCTAGTTGGCCTGCCAGCCTAAGGCCTAATCATAATTTCAATATAACTGGCTCCCCTGATGGCTATCCCAGAGGTTGTTCCCCAGTCAGTGGTGTTAATGGTCTTGTGATTGTTATTCTGGGTCATTGAGGACTAAACTGACCAATAGGGGGCGGCAGACTACCACCAGAGATCCCCATGAGTTGTGTTGGGCAGCACTGCTTCAAGGCAGAGACGCCGAGCCGAGTGTCATCCCTGATTACTCCCATCTTGGCATTAGCACGAGGAGTTAGTGTGGAGCTTTACCGTGCTCCTCGATGGAGCATGCCTTCATAACCATGACATCATGCGTATCTCTTCCCCTGGCGCTGATTCCTATTCGTCACACTTGTCATCTTCATCCTTGTTTAGTGCGCATTGTGACGCCACTCTCTTTGTCTAACTCATCAAACCGATGCTAATTGGCGCAAACAAACACGTCACGAGTACCATTCCGGAACCTCCATTGCACCGCTGCACTGTATGCGCGTTGAGTCGTGGTTTGGATGGAAAGGCCCTGCTGGATTCTCCCCTCTCACCCTGGGTGTGAACGGCTCCCATTGTGACAGGAGCACAATGGGAGCAGAGCATATGCATCGACTCACACACAAGGCCCTCTGCACAGCTGATGAATGCCTTATATTGGTGATGATGGCTGAACAAAGCACACCTCTCCAGCCCGCTGTACAGAGGCCCAGAGATGGGATGAGACCCTAACACCACGCCCTATTCCTAAGGACTGTTTTATACGTATTAGTTGTGTTCAATATGCAAGAAAAACACAACAGGCTGCCGTTATTCGAGAATAATGTACGTCGGAACATTATTCTGTTTATTCTGCTTAGACCACAGCAATAATCAGACATTAGCTGCTTTCATCCATCCCGTTGTTGGCTATTTATCGACTTAATCAGCTGAAATTTAAATAGTTTTTTGTGGTGCTTTGAGCATATTATGTGTGTTGTCAAGGAAACATCTGGTCGATGGTTCTATTTGACGGTTACAATGAATTTCTTGCACATTTATTCGGAACTGTTGGAAGGCAGAGTTCCCAATAATAAACGTTTATGCACAACTTTGCAACGATGCTGACAATCAGGCTGAAGTATTGAACAACACTGCAAAACAGGTCATAATAAGTCAGTGATAATGTACAGTGAGCCAGATCTTGAGTTCAGGGTGATCAAGAACGCGCCCCCTTCTGGGTTTATCTCAGGATGAAGACCGGGTCGCTCGACATCATCCCGCCTCATACACGGATACTTTCCTAAGAAATAAATTATTTGACTCAAAAGATGATAAAAAAATGATTATATTGCTATATTAAATTGACTGATGGAAACAGCGTCTATAGCAAGGGTCCGTCATTAATAGCAGGGGTCTGTTATACCTAAATAACAGGCCGCTGAATGCTGCAATTGACCAATCAGCATGGATTATTCAACAAAGCCGAGTAATAAGTGTCATTAGACACCGGTGTGAGTGATTTCACCATCTCTCCTGGCTCAATAAATCCTCCGCTACCAATATTGTTGTCTGAAAGACTGTCGTTCGATTCTGCCGAAGAGCATCTGGCGCCAGCGGGCCGCGCCACCCATGTAAACAACAGCAGTAGCACACTATGACTGACTGCCTCCCCCACCCTGGAAGCTCATTCTGGTCCACAGAGCTCACAAGGTGGGGGCGGTGTCTCCGGGGGTGGAGGTTGAACCCTGACTTCCACTTTCAACATGGAAATTATTTATTGCCGTCCTGCTGCATTGTGTTAAAGATTTATGTCCTGCAGAAAGTGGTGTTACATGCCAATGTGGTGTGTGGCTTTGTATATGTGTGTGTTTACATGCATGTTTATGTTTTATGTGTGTGTCCATGTATATGTGTGCTTTTTGTGTGCTTTTTTTCTGTGTGCATGTATGTGTGAGTTATGTTATGAATGTATTTTCCTATGTATTAATGTGTTTATATATGTATGTATTTAGGCGTGTGTATACTTTCGTGTTTATATATGCATGTATTTTTGTGTATACGTGTGCGTGTGTTTATATTCATGTATTTATGTGTGTGTATACCTGTGTGTGTGTGTGTGTGTGTGTGTGTGTGTGTGTGTATATGCATGTATGTGTGTGTGTGCATTCATACATATGCGTCTTTACATATGCATATATACATGCGTGCGTGTCTCTGAAAGCTGTCTGAATAAGTGAGGTTCTGCTTGGTTCTGCTGCTTGACTTCCTCGCCTATAAATAGATCCATTTACACTCCATTTCATGGCTGAACTGTCACTCAATATTTCAAGGGCTCCACAGTAAATTAACTATTAATCATTTAACAGACTTGTTCGCCTCATTGTTTTTGCATGTAGTGTATTTCTTAACGCGACACAGCTATTAATCAGGAAACCCCACATTCCAGCTTTCTCTCTTATATTTTGTGTTTTCTGCTTCACACATTTGTTCAGCTTGACTAGTCTGTCCCGCTGACTTTCTTTCTGTTCTGTGTGTATGGCAGGTGTGTGTGTGAGTGTGTGAGTGTGTGAGAGTGAGAGGTTACCTGGCCGGTTAGTTGGGGTCAGCTGATGATGTTCTCATGGGTCACAGGACGTTTTCTTCATTGTCGTCTGCTCTCTGAATGCATACGATCCGGTACTAAATGAAAGGGTTTTAAACGACGAGGTCACGTGGGAGTGGCGTCTCAACATCAGCAAACAATCCGTTTTAAACAACATCACAAAATATTATCTTGAACAGATTTCTGTGTGTTGCTTGCCTCCACATTCCCGTTGATGATAGACTACTTTTTCTTTGTGATCAATGAGGCGGGTGGGGGGGGGGTTACCGTGAACTTGTCGGCTCTAACCCAGAACCTTTCGGTGACTAGTCCCTAACCCCCGCTAGTGACTATCTTCCTCCAAACCTAGATTACTTTATATTTTAACCCAATCTCACGATTTGTTTTGGCTTTTTTCGTAAAATAATGTGCAGCCCTGTATATAATTGAAGCTCCATCTTGAATGGCCTGTGATTCCTCGTGGCAGGATAACGTGGCTTCATTCCAGGACTTGGGCACCGTGCATCAAGATGAAGTTATTACGTAACAGGCCAAGAAAAAAGCGCACAACATTCCAGGACGGGGTAAAAATAGACGTCAGGCTCAACACGATCCGGCTATGTTTAGCCCTGTCCCCGCTTTCACTTGCTAAGAATAAAAGCGAGGATGTTTTCACTGAGCTGTTCTTCGCTCCTCGTTCCCATGCCAGTGTATTTTTGGCACTGTGGCCTCGAGGTGTTGTGGGGACCGAGGCAAAGTGGGGACCTAATGTGTTTTTGGCATTGTAGTCTTGGGGTGTTGGCGGGACCAAATGTGTTTTGGTAATGTGGTCTTGTGTTTAGTGGGGAGCTAGTGTGTTTGGGGTTTACTGGTCTCGGTGTAGTGGGCACTGAGGTGGAGTGGGGGGGACAAAGTGTGTTTATGGCACCGCAGGAAAGTGGTTGCTGAGGTGGAGTGGTGACTGATTGTGTTTGTGGCATTGTGGTCTGGGGGTTTAGTGGGAGCCGAGTTGGAGTGGTGGCTGAGTGTGTTTGTGGCATTGTGGTCTGGGGGTTTAGTGGGAGCCGAGGTGGACTGGTGACTGAGTGTGTTTGTGGCACTGCAGTATTGGGGCTGTGACGGAACCGAGGCAAAGTATGGCCTGAAGAAAACCCATACCCACAGGGTTAGCCTACACCCCGCTCTCATGGGCTCCAGTGATCCCGAAGGATGGTTTTGCTTCATTGACATTTTTCAAACGCTCCCTATATTGGATAGCTTCTCCCCCTCACCGTCTCAGTGTAGGTGGGTTTTTAGCATGGAACCCTGGGAAATAAGCCGGGGAGAGCAAACACTCCTCATTCCTGCTGAGGCTGCTGCTACCCCGCTTTATTTGTTGTTAAATCACACGCTTGTGTGGCTCCTGAAGCGCGGAGCCCGGTCCTTGCTTAGCCTCTTGAGAGGTGATTATTATCTGCGGAATCTCTTGATGGCTCAGGAAACACCGAAAGATTATTATAACAATAAACGACTGCTCAGAGGAGACTCAGGAGGTAATTAGCAAGTAATTAACGACGATGGGGGGCGTCTGTAGGAGTGCATCTGCCAGGCAATCAACATAATATTAGCTAGAACCCTTCACATGGTCAAGAGTCTGCCTCATCATGAGGTGATGCAGCATGCAAATGCTTGAGGAGGAACCGCGCAACTTATCAACTGTTTTGATGTGGCCGTCTGAGGGGAATCCATGAACTATGCCACACAATAATTGTGGTGGTTACCAATTTAATCACAAATTGTCGTTTTCATCTCGCGAAAGGTCGTTTTTCCAGTGATGCCCATTCATTGATTATTTTTAACCTTTAGTAGGCATCAATCATTCTCAACAGACATCGGGCTTGGTCTCTGTTCATAGCAACATGTGCTTGTCTAAATCTAGGACGGTCCCTGGCACGGCAGCAGCAAAGCCTGAGTTAATGAAAAAGGGTCTGAACAGCATTTCAGTTCCTTCAGTCGGCATTGTGCACATATCCGAACAAAAGTTTTTCTCTGAAAATAATAATTCCCAAATATATCCAGAAAGGATACTCTTGGATGTTAAATGCATGCATGAACCTTTAAGACAGAAGAAAGAGAACATTTACAATAAAATAAAAAATGTGGATACAAGATATGACAAAGTGGGTTTCATATGAATATTTATTTAAATATTGAAATTCCATACATAAATAGTTTACTTTATATCAATCTTTCGAGGCTTTCCCTTTTTGAAATCTGAACAGTGAAACCAGTGCTGTCTCTATGACGATTAACCCGACGGAGGGGAACTAAAAAGTAATTATTATTGGTTTAAAAGTCTGCCTCTGGACCAGCGAACACATTGTGGTTGATGAGGCCGAAACATTGTTGGTTGGACTCCACAATCGAACTAAAGTAATCTGATCTGAATCAATAGGTCAAGTTGAAAGGTCGGTCAGCCAGATTGATAATGTATTGAGGAAGGAGGATGTTGATCTGGTGAGCAGCTATAGGGAAGACCAAATGATTCCTGTGTGTGGACCGCTAAGGCGTCGCCACACCGTGGGTCACTGGCGTCCCCCAGATGCCGTGCCATCGGCTTCATGCACCTCCTAAAACATAACTACGCCTCGTCTTAACTGCTGCTCCTTCACGCTCATTTATGATTAAAGAGGTTCATATATGTTTCAAACATTGGAAAGACATCATCTTTCCATTATAAAGATCCCCCGATGTCACCGAAAATAGCGACTTTTGGCGAACTTCCATCAGAATTTTCACCGCGGTATCGTACACGCTAGCACCGACCGACAGCGTACGTATGGCGGCCGTTCCATACATGTTTAATCGAAACCCCAGACTAGCCTAGTTTTATTCCGTTCCCAACCAGAGTTCCACCACAGCCTCTCGGAGGAGAACGCAGACAGCAACAGAAACAAATCAAACGGACACTTCCAGAGTTGTAGTGAATATAAACACCTTGAAGGCATCACGCGAGTGCCAAGATTGATCTGTGATCTGTTCATCGAGTAAGGCGAAAAAACTTTTTTTCATAGCAAAAGAACACACAGGGATGTTGTTACGTACACTTTGCCTTTCCCCACATCTGGTAGAAAAAATACACACATGCAGACATTATGCATGCTACGGAAACAAGGAATATTTATCACAAGCGATCCGTGATGTGCCAGCCACCTGGCTGCCATCCTGAAGGGAGCCAGGACCAAACCCCAGGACGTGAGTGGATGGCACGCTCCATGTTTGTGAACCGCTTAGCATGCTGGCGTTTCCAGTGACAGTGTGTAAAAAAAAAAAAGTAATAAAAGCTACGCTTGAACCTTATTGAATGTAATTCCTCCTCCTACACTCTTAACCTCTCGCTCGCTCTACTCCAGAATTTCAAGTCTAGTACGGGGGTTCAGTTCGGATCAAACGTTCCTGCTAAAAAAGCTTTCATCTCCTATGTCCATGATTGGCTTCCCAGACATCTATGTGACCTGGACTGATCTTGGCTCCTGATTCGTTTTGTCTTATTACAGTTAAAGTCGAAATGGTTTAATCTATGAAATTCACGAATTCTCACCGGAGCGTGAAAAGAAAAACAACCCAGTGCTCAGCCCCTCTCCGCCGCCGCCGCCGCTCTCGGGGTTACGTAAGTGGCATGCATGTTTCATGCGCGGATGCATGTATGTATATACGAGCGTGGGCGTGAGATGCGCTTGACATTGAATCACAATAAATAAATGAAGCGCCCTTCATTTTGTTTCACGGGAAACAGTCACAGTCCTTGCAGTGTGCAGCCTTTTGACTCTGGACGAAATGGAAACTGAGGAGAGAGGACGCGCTCGCTTCTGCTCCCATCAAGTCTTCTCCACTGTGTTTGTTTGTTTGTTTGCTGAGTCTACCGGGGAAGAAGCTACGGATTCGTACCTGCGCTAGGACTGCTGCTACATTGTGCGTCGCGGGGCCACGGTCGGAAGGGAATAGTAGAAAATGTGTGTTGACTGCGGGGCCTGTATCCAGTCAAACCGAATCTATAGGGATGAGTCGCACGCTACAGGGAAAACCCTTGTGGAGATGAATAAAAGGTAGAATCCTTGTTTTGCTACTGAGACGTGGTGGCCTTGAAGACTGTACTTGTACACACAGGAAATACTTTGGTATCCAACCAGTCACTTATAAAAAGGCGTGGGCCTGTCGTTCATGATTTAAATATGATTAACTCGTACAGAAACGTGTATAAGGCCTGTTAGTCATGATTTAAATATGATTACAGGCCTCTGTATAAAAACATGAACACTTTTACACCGAAACAAAAGCAGCAATTCACATGTACGCACCCAAGTCACGATAAAATGCAAACATTTTTGACATTTAGTGTATAAATGTGTAAGAAATCGTTCATCACAAGCAGTTTAGAAGTACCGTATACATATTCATTTGAGGATAATAAATAAATACTCAAGAAAATAAGAAATATATATCTGAGATGTATGCAGAAGAAAGTACGCTTTCTGCCTCGGTTGGTTACAGAAGTGTTTAACATTAGTGTTTACAGTGTCGTACACAAATTGCTGTTCAAGTTAAATGTATTACACAGTATTTCCCCCGTTCTAGCCAGGCAGTAGGAACAGTGGGTTCCGAACCTAGGGGTCCGGGCTACCCTTGGGTTCCCCTAATAAGAAGATGGGGACCGCAGGAGCCTGCTTATAAGCTATAGATATTAGGCTACAGAGGGGTCTCACTTGGAACGGTCCTGTTTCTATCAACAGTCTAATGATTCGTAAGGTAGTCAACTACCAGGTGCTACTGTAGTGGGTCGGCGATGCGCATGTGTTCACCGGGGCGTTGATGAATTTGGGAGGCGAGACCCATCAGACCCACAGTGGGGTCCCCCAGCTGTGGGTCCCCCCACTGCGGTAGGACGGCCCAATCCATGTAAGACGGAGAACGTTATGAATTAATCTCAGCTGTTCTGCAGTGAAACCATTTGTGCTTTGCTTAACATCATCAATCCACACGTTGAGAACACGGGTCAAAAAAAGTGGCCGGCGTTGAAGTCTCACCCAGAAACACTTGGCTTAGAAAAGTGACAGCAGTGCAGTTACCGGTTTAGATCGCAGTCTTACTATGTCTAGAAGGTGAGGTGGGGCCAAACTAAACCCCTGGTACGGTCATGAAGGAGTCCGCCCCGATGCACACTGTCCCCGTTGGCCATCGACGAAGAAGCTTTGTGTCCTGGTGCAGAGACGCTGACGATACAGCAGAGGAAGGGCTGCCGATATCGACCCGGAACGGAGTCCATCAGATAGCGGTCAAAGCTCTCTCCCCTCACGGTTTCGGCTGACACGACGGGCGTCCAGGGCGGTAGTCACTGCGAGCCGCCTCAATTTGTCGTGTTCCGCCCGCCGCCATAACAACAATGTGAGAGGTAGAGACAAAATGGAAGAATGCTTCTGAGGCTACAAAACGCCGCTCAGTGAAACCGGAGCCACACTCGTCCCCCAATAAGACACTGAGCGTTGGAGCGGGTTTGCCTGGGCGTGTGTCCAAGTGTCAGTGTGTGAGTCGGTATAACACCTGGGGACGGTCCGTGGAGACCCAGGTGGGGGTACGAGGTACCTAGGGAGAGTCCGGTGCCTGCGCGGGTGTGTACGGCTACACATCCCCCAACCAGTACCCCGACTCCCTCCTGCTGGGCAGAAGTGTGTGTCTGTGTGTGTGTTCACGTTGGTGTGTCTGTGTGGTGTGTGTGCACGTGTGCGTGTGTGGAGGACGGGGGGGTTTTAGTTGCGGTGCAACAGAGCCCTGAGTGGTGCAGGACGACGGCATCGGTACGAGTCCTGCTGCACTACCTAGCAGATCTGCCTCTGTCCCGTCGCTGTAAACATGAACACAGACTGACTGACACACAACAGACAGGGGTAATGGATCACAGACTGATGGAGAGACAGAGGTAATGGATAACAGACTGAGGGACAGAGATAATGGATAACAGACTGATGGACAGACAGGGGTAATGGATAACAGACTGATGGACAGAGGTAATGGATAACAGACTGATGGACAGAGGTAATGGATCACAGACTGATAGACAGAGGTAATGGATCACAGACTGATAGACAGACAGAGATAATGGGTAGACTGATAGACAGAGATAATTGACGGATGGAACGAGAAAATGAATAACAGACTAATATAGATTGATAACATCTGGATGTAGATCGATTGATGACGGATGAAAGGAGAGTGAGAGTATCTAATAGAAGAGGGTTGAATGGGAATGATCAAGATAAATAGATAAAAGCCAGGTGGATAATGATAGATAAATAAAAGATAGATTATGATAGCTATATTGAAGACAGATGGATAATGATAGATGATAGAGGGATAAACGCTATGTAGATGATAGCCATGCTCGTCTGTATCTGTCCATCTTGAGGGTCGACGAGTTGACCTTTGACCTCCACCCCAAAT
Source organism: Gadus chalcogrammus (assembly GCF_026213295.1). Lineage (NCBI taxonomy): Eukaryota > Metazoa > Chordata > Actinopteri > Gadiformes > Gadidae > Gadus > Gadus chalcogrammus. The sequence goes on from NC_079420.1 coordinate 10,730,424, forward strand.
GAGTGCCACACGCTGCTTCCCAAACCCCCCCCCCCTCACTCGTCTGTCAAAAGGGACGCGGGTGAGCGCCACAGATGGTTGGTTCACTCAATGTCGTCGTCATCATCTTCATCATCATCATCATCATCAGGACTTTGAAGGTCTCCTCCCGGAGCGGCAGGGGGCGGAGCCTACGTCAGACGAGGACCTCCTGTGAGGCGGGGCAGGAGGGTGGAGGAGCGGGGGAGGGACCTCAGATCCGGCTCACCCTCCGGGTGAGGAGGGGGTGGATGGCGGGGGTGTAGGGGGGCGGAGAGGTCCCCGGTTTGATGCCCCGCGTCCGCATGTAGGACAGGAACTGGTCGGGGATCTCGGCCAGCACCTCCTTGGCGAGGCGCGCCATGGACAGGATGTGGTTCCCCCGGCGGTCCACGTAGTCCCGGAACGGGACGAACTGGGGAGGGGGGGGAGGGAGGGAGAGGGAGACGTACAGGGATGTAGAGGGGAGAGGGAGGGAGAGGGAGGGGGGGAGGGAGACGTACAGGGATGTAGAGGGGAGAGGGAGGGAGAGGGAGGGGGGGGAGGGAGACGTACAGGGATGTAGAGGGGAGAGGGAGGGAGAGGGAGGGAGACGTACAGGGATGTAGAGGGGAGAGGGAGGGGGGGGAGGGAGACGTACAGGGATGTAGAGGAGGGGAGCGAGGTGGAGGGAGGGAGACGTACAGGGATGTAGAGGGGGGGAGAGGGAGGTGGGAGAGGGGTGAGGGACAGGGAGTGGAGAGAGGTGGAGGGAGTGAGGTGGAGGGAGAGGGGTGGAGGGAGTGAGGTGGAGGGAGAGAGGTGGAGGGAGAGGGGTGGAGGCAGAGAGGTGGAGGGAGAGGGGTGGAGGGAGAGAGGTGGAGGGAGAGAGGTGGAGGGAGAGGGGTGGAGGCAGAGGCAGAGAGGGGGAGAGGGAGGGATGGACAGAGGAAGAGTGAGAGATAGAGAGCCATGGAGGAACAGACAGATTGAAGAGAGAAACAGAGGGTGAGAAACAGAGAAACAGACAGGAGGCGCCGACCAGAGGGAGGGGAGCGTGAGGGTTAGGAGAGGGGTAGGAGGAGAAGGAGCACATGAGGCCGAGAGACTCAGACGAGCAGGGTTAATGGAGGCCACTGCACGGCCTGCTGGTGCAGAACACTGGCTGTGTGAGCATGTGCATGTATGTGTATATCTGTATGTGTGAGTATGTGAATGTGTATATCTGCATGTGTGAGTATGTGCATGTATATATCTGTGTGCGAGTACGTGCATGTGTGTGTGTGCATATGTATATCTGTGTGAGTATGTGTGTGCATGTGTATATACGTGTGTGAGTATGTGCATGTGTGTGTATGTCTGTGTGTTTGAGTATGTGCATGTGAATGTGTCTATATCTGTGTGTATTTTTGGGTTAATCCGTGTGAAAATGTGCACTTACGTACATAACGTGTGGTGAATAATAAGTGAGCCAGACCCTTGAATCTGAGTGGGGCCTCAGCCCCTCCGCACCCCAGCCCTGAGCTCTGTTCCCTGGGTGCCCTACCTGCACGATGTCCCTCTCGGCCAGACGTCCCTGGGACGAGATGCGCTCCTCGTCTCCGTCCAGCTCGATCATTTCTGGGATCACACAGAGACACACGGGTGAGGACATGCCTCTTCAGCTCTGTTCTGCTCTGTTCTGCCTCTGGACGACTGGAGGATCGTGTATGTTGAACGTACTGTACGTACTCAACGACATGTCCGTCTAACTTGCGGCATGTGGCTCAGGAGGTAGAGCGGGTCGGCTGGTAACCGGAAGGTTGCTAGTTCGATCCCCGGCTCCTCCTAGCTGGTGGTGAAGTGTCCCTGAGCGAGCCATCTCACCCACCTCACCCCCCTGACACCGCGGGTGTGTGAATGTGTGAATGTGAGGCAATATGGCACTTTGAGGGGCCACTGGTTTGAAAAGGGCTCATTAAATGCAGTCAATTTACCATCTAACGTACTGAACGACTGCAAGTCCATCTCATTGTCTGTATAACTGTGGCCACGTTCTGAACCAATAGGACGTTCAGGTGAGAACCTATCCACACCAGGGTGTCACCTGACGCTGGCTGCGTCCCCCCAGCTGCTGATGAACTCGGGGGAGGCAGGAGAAGGGAGCATTAGGTTTCTAGCCTGGTGTTTATTCAGTTGTGTGCCTCGCTAGAGAGAGAAACGGGAGAAGTCACCCACAACCCTGAAATGAGTTCCAGGCGTTGGCAACCGTGCCACGTAACCGACACATTTACATTAAACACTCAAATGATGCTTTAAATATGCAGATTAAGAAACAAAGTTATGCATAATTCGGCGCACACACACACACACACACACACACGCACACGCACACGCACACGCACACGCACACACACACACGGGGGGGCAGCCGGCGGTGCATGAGGAATAGTAAACGCTGCAGCGCTGTTAAACGTAGGCAGTGATGTGTGTTCTGTTAGCATGCTAATACACAGAGTGTCAGTGCGTCGCTGCTACAGGCTGGCGGCTCCGTTAGCATGCTAATACACAGAGAGTCAGTGTGTCGCTGCTACAGGCTGGTGGCTCCGTTAGCATGCTAATACACAGAGAGTCAGTGTGTCGCTGCTACAGGCTGGCGGCTCCGTTAGCATGCTAATACACAGAGACAGTGTGTCGCTGCTACAGGCTGGCGGCTCTGTTAGCATGCCAATACACAGAGTCAGTGTGTCGCTGCTACAGGCTGGCGGCTCCGTTAGCATGCCAATACACAGAGTCAGAGTGTCGCCGCTTCGGGCTAACGGCTCTGTTAACATGCCAATACACTAATAGCCAGTGTGTCGATGCTACATGCGGACGGCTCTGTTAGCATGCTAATAAACAGATAGCCAGTGTAGGCGCTTCAGGCTGGAGGCTCTGTTAGCATGCTTGTACACTGATAGTCAGTGTGTAGCCGCTACTGTCGGATGGCTCTGTTAGCATGTTAATACACATAGAGTTAGCGTGTCACCGTTACGGGCTGGCGGCTCTGTTAGCATGCTAATACACAGATAGTCAGTTTTAGGCGCTACAGACTTGCAGCTCTGGTAGCATGCTAATACACAGAGTCAGTGTGTCGCTGCTACAGGCTGGCGGCTCTGGTAGCATGCTAATACACAGAGAGTCAGTGTTGACGATAGCTACATGCTGGCGGCTCTGTTAGCATGCTAATACACTGATAGTCAGTGTAGGCGCTACATGCTGGCTGCTCCGGTCCAACAAGCGAACCAGTAAAGCGCTCAACAGGAAAGGCTGTTGAACAAGCCAGCAGGGGGGGGGGGGGGGGCAACAAGAGGAGGAGGATGGAGAGAATGAGAGGGGAGAGGAGGAGGAGGAGAGACGAGGGGGGAGAACGGGAGAGGAGAGGAAAAGGAGGAGAGGGTGGAGCGATGATAAGAGGAGCAAGCGAGAAAAGGAATTGAGAAGAGGAGAGGAGGAGAGGACAGAGGAGGAAAGGAGATAAGAGGGTAGGGGAGGAAAGGAGTGTTGGGAGAGAGCAGTAGTGAAGGGGGAGGGAAGAGGGGAGGGGGGGGGAGAGGAGAACAGCAGCAGGAGGCACGCATATGGAGCCAGAGATAGAGAAGGGACTTCGGCAGGAGGATTAGGGAAGGAAAATAAAGGCAGTGTGCTTATGGGATACACACACATGGCTGTTATCAGTCCCAACACACACACACACACAAACCCACACACACACAGGTCTTGATACACACACACACACACATATGGACACACACACACAAACATGAACACACACACACACACACACACACACACACAGGTATGGACACACACACACATGCTGACCGTCAAACTCAGCCGGTCCGACGCCGACGATGATGATGGACATGGGCAGTGAGGCGGCCTGCAGAGGGAGGAAGAGGAGGAAGAGGAGGAGCTTTAGTGTTATCTGAAGGACCGCCAGGGAAGCCCCCTTCACAACAGCCCCCCGCCAAGAAGCTCAGAGACGCAGTCGCTCCCTCTGTCATCCCAACGCCACATCCCAGGGTTAGCCTCCTCCGGTAACCCCCCCCCCCCCGCCGCGGTGTGATGGGTTTCCTCGCGCTCTGGCATCCCACCGCTGCTCTGAGCCGCTCCGTCATCCCACCGCTGCTCTGAGCCGCTCCGTCATCCCACCGCTGCTCTGAGCCGCTCCGTCATCCCACCGCTGCTCTGAGCCGCTCCGTCATCCCACCGCTGCTCTGAGCCGCTCCGTCATCCCACCGCTGCTCTGAGCCGCTCCGTCTCGCTGGCTGTACGAGCGGGCAGAACCCGCCGCCCAGCCGGATCGGGCGGTACCCCAATGAGGCCCGGTGAGGCCGGTACCCCAATGAGGCCCGGTGAGGCCGGTACCCCAATGGGGCCCGGTGAGGCCGGTACCCCGGTGAGGCAAATTAAAGCCGCGTTGCCTCCGGGCTTCACCGCTTCTCAATATTGTTCAATAAGCTCGGAGCAGCTTGTTCAATAAGCTGCGTGCAGACGCAGGGCTTTCACCTGTCCTTTATGACCCGGAGATTACATGACCATCCTGGAATCACACCATATAAGGGGCCGCGAGGTCCCGCCCCCGGAGGGACAGCGGATGATTACTCTGCGATCTGATTGGACGGTTTGAATGCCTCCGCGGAGGGTGATTGGGTGAAGCTGAGGCTGTCAACGGGCTGGTTAATTGGCTCGGGCTGATGAGAGATTCTAGTGAATCCCCCTGGATCAGCAGAACCCAATTCCATCGGTACCGGGGCTGGAGGGGTAGGGAGACCTCACGGAAGAGAGCAGTACGCCTTGTAGCGAGCCGGGTTCTTCTCTTCTCTCTGACCCACCACCCGGTCTCTCTGACCCACCACCCGGTCTCTCTGACCCACCACCCGGTCTCTCTGTCCCACCACCCGGTCTCTCTGTCCCACCACCCGGTCTCTCTGACCAACTACCCGGTCTCTCTGACCCACTACCTGGTTTCTCTCTAGGGCCCGGTCTCTCTGACCCACTACCCGGTCTCTCTCTAGGGCCCGGTCCACAAGGAAAGTAAACATATAAACTGAAGAGGAAGAAGGAGAGAGAGAGAGAGAGAGAGAGAGAGAGAGAGAGAGAGAGAGAGAGAGAGAGAGAGAGAGAGAGAGAGAGAGAGAGAGAGAGAGGAGAGAGAGAGAGAGAGAGAGAGAGAGAGACGTGTGTGGGGGGGGGGGGAGAAAATAACCAGAGAGAGAGAGGGGAACGGTCGAGGGAGACAATGATAAACAAGAGAGAACATTTGATAAGAAGCACAAAATAAGCAGACATAGCGAGCAGAGAGACGACTCAGGACCCTAAAGACCCAGCAGCTGGCATGAGGAACAGAGCAGCAGAGAGAGAACCAACGCTGGAGCAGGAACACAAGGGGAGGAGAACAAGAGCTGGAGGTTTAAAGGGAGTCGGTGTAGGACGGGGGAGAGGGGGGGAGGGACAGAGAGAGGAGAAAGGGGAGATAGTGGGGAAATGGTGGATTAGAGGTTAGAGGGGGGAGAGAGAGAAGAAGAGAGGGGAGAGGAGAGAGGGGAGAGAGATGGGAGGGAGTGGGGATGAGAGGTGACAGGGGAAAAGAGAGAGGGGAGAGGGATGGGAGAGGGTAGAGAGAGGAGGAGAGGGGAGGAGGGGGTAGACGTACGTTGACGATGGACTCCTTGGTCTGGGCCATGTCCGTGATGACTCCGTCTGAGATGATGAGGAGGATGAAGTACTGCGAGCCGTCCGTCACTGCCGACGCATACCTGCCAGGCAGGGGGTCAGGGGTCAAAGGCCACAGCGGCCAGGTGTTGCATAACCAGGAGCTCGCACCCGTCTCCCGGGACGCAACATCAACACATCGCTGGGTTCTGATTGGATCGCTAGCGTTCAGAGTGGTGATTTGAGAGAGTCGTTAATGGACCTTCGAACGGTCCTGGTTTTAATGAAGTACCGCTCCCTGGGGAGCCACTGAACACACACACACACACACACACACACACACACACACACACACACCCCCCCCCCCCCAGCGCTTGGAGCTGTGTGCAGGCATTGTAAACTGGTGAACCACAGCATACGGTCAGTGCCTTGCTCAACAGCAGTAGGAGGGCATCCTGGAGGAATTATAATCGCTGCATACTCTTCACTTAACAATAGTACTTTGCATTGTGTAGCATATTATCCTAGCTATCTCAGTTGTATACGGGGAATGGGTAAACCTAGCGATTGTTGGTGCCTTTCACTTGGTTCTATGAACATCCTTACTGTACCGACAGCATATATTGTTGGTTCTCAAATGTACAAATACTTACCATTGTAAGTCGCTTTGGATAAATGCGTCTGCTAAATGCCATGACTATAAACGTTAATGATACATCTTGTGTGAATAGATAAATGTTGTGTAAATAAAAAATAAATGTGTAAATAAAAAAATGATTAATTACTCTTAATCTTTTTTTTAAATTCATATTAAGTGTTATAACGGCACTGGTATCTTATGTAAAGCACTTTGTCCCAGGCTAAAGAAGAAGCCTTGGTATTTAACGGTTTGACGTAGCGTTAGCGTCAGCGTGAGCGTCTCCGCCGGAGCGCGAGCCGACCTCTGGCGTTCCCGTGGACGGCGGGAGAGAGAAGGGAACAATGGAGCTATTTCAGGGTTGCGTGGGCGAGAGACCACAGCTCTAAGCGCCCTAACGAGGAGGAATGCCTCGTAGTCAGGAAACATGCCTTCACAGCCCGAATGCAGTATGTATCACAGCCAACCAAATACACATCAAACCACATACAGTATATACAGTATGTATCAAACCACATACAGCGTGAGCATTGTCATTGTGCTGCTCACTAATACAGCTCACTACTAGGTATACTGTGCTGCAGTGCTCACTAATACAGCTCACTGCTTAGTATCTTATGCTGCTGGACATATTTAGCCCTGGATTCACTTGTGACAAGGAACGTTGTTCACATCATCATCACAACTTTGGATTCAGATTCATTGGAAGGAGGAGGAGCAGGTAGCAGTGAATTCAGATGTATGTCATTAAGGAACACACGTTGAACCAGGACGCTATGTCCGACCGATCTTTAGCCTGTGACAAAGTGTTATACATTAGATACTGGCACCGTTATAACACTTTGATTATTATAATCATACAATTATCTATTGACACAATATGTATCCAGTTGTTGGATTCAATCCATGATGCCTACCTGCTGCTGTTGAGCAAGGCACTGACCGTATGTTTGGGTAGGTAGGGGTCAGGGTGCCTGGCTCAGAGGCCTGTCGGCAGGCTGCTGAGGCTGATGGCCCCAGCCTCCACTACACTGTCACGCCCCTCAGGACTCCCTCATAGACCGCTGAGAAGCCGTCACATCCGTACTGCCCTCACAGAGCAGGGAGGTCCAGGTTCACAGGGCAGGAAGCTCCTCCATCGACGTTGAGTCGTTCAGCAGACGCTATCGTCATCATTACCACTTAGCAGACGCCTCAACCACCTGACCCACAGGGGAGGCTGAGCGCAGCCTGATTAGAGCAGCCCAGCTGGAGCGGCGTGTGCCCCAGGAGGCAGAGCGGGTTGGACGCTAACCGGAAGGTTGCTCTCGCTCGGCTAGGAGGAGCCGGGAGGAACCCCAGCTCCCCCTGGCCGAGTGTCCAGGTGTCCCTGAGCAAGACCCCTCACCCTGACTGCTCCTGACGAGCTGGCTGTCGCCTTGCGTGGCTGACACCGCCGTCTGTGTTTGAATGTGTGCTAAATGGGTGAATGAGGCAGTGTTGTAAAGCGCTTTGAGTGGCCACTGGTTAGAAAAGTGCTTTATAAAATGCAGTCCATTTACAAAAGCAGAAGCTGTAGTAGTGCAACGCCCGGTGAGAAGAGGGAGAGAGCAGAGGAGTCAGAAACACACTCTGATCCTGATTCTAATGAGCGGTGGTGGTGGGGGCGATGGGCCGATGCTGGGCTGATGGCGAAGCCGTTAGCGCAATTACTTGAACGTTCAGTAAGCCTCCACCCGTGGGAGAGTGCAACCAAGACTCACACAAACACACACATGCAAACTCACCCTCTGAGCTGTAATGATAACCTATTGATCTGAGATTGTGGTGGAGAGTGCAAACACAAACACCTTCTGTACACCCAGATCACCTGTGTGTGTGTGTGTGTGTGTGTGTGTGTGTGTGTGTGTGTGTGTGTGTGTGTGTGTGTGTGTGTGTGTGTGTGTGTGTGTGTGTGTGTGTGTGTGTGTGTGTGTGTGTGTGTTTGACTGTATGCATATGTGTGTGTTTGGATGCGTGTCTATGCGTTTGTCTGCATTTGTGTGTACGTGTGTGTATGTGTCTGTGTGTGTATCTGCGATGTGTGTGTGTCTGTGTGTGTGTGTTTCGGCAGGTGTGTGTGTCTTTATGCGTGCGATGTGTGTGTGTGTGTGTGTACCTGGCCACGTGGTTGATGACGGGGGAGAAGTGCGTAGGGCCGTAGAGCCGAACCGACTTGAGGCTCTGGTAGTACGCCTCCATCACGCCTTCGATGCCCGAGCAGTACGGGTTCTGGGGGTTCCCGTTCTGAGGACACACCCCACAAGCCCCCCGTTAGAGCTGATGACAGGTTAGCCCACCAATCAGAGCCCCCCGGGATGCTGTGGGCGGGGCCGCCCTCGTTGTGGAGCTGGATGAAGGTAACGTCCGTGATGTCGAGAGGAAACCAAGTCCATATTAGGATCATTTATGGTGGAATTCTGTGGCTCCTCGCAGTACGGCCCAAAACTCATTTATATTCAATCCTTAATTACTTTTTAAAGAGATGAACTGTCTCACTGACCTCTCAGAATACATCACATGCAGATGAACTAACGGGAATAGGTTAACCTAGCGATTGTTAGTGCTTGGCCCCT